>NC_084796.1:50370820-50673851 GCF_963169125.1 Humulus lupulus | reverse complement strand
GCTGGAGCTTGCGAAGCAAAGCTCTACAGCGGTCGCGTAATATTTTTTGAAGGACTTGCCCGGAAGTTGGGGGTGTTTTGGCGTAGCTCTCTGAACGTGCCCCAACCCCCAGTCCTGTTCATCGCTGGGCTACACAGGAGATAATTTTCATGATGCATAATGGCAGACATTTCAATGGCAATTTTCTCATAAACACATAATGCACACATGACACGTGATGCAAGTATGTTCATGGCAACAAATTAACCTAAGCTTTTCAATGGCGATTTTCACATAAACACATAATGCACATATGACACGTAATGCAAGTATGTTCATGGCAACAAATTAACCTAAGTTTTACAATTTAAAATTTTCAAACACAATGCTAGCACATAAGTGGTGTTCTGTGTATGTTTTGTTCAAGGGGCGTATGGCTATGCCTTAGCCATGTATACCCCCCCAAGTGAGCGTGGGGTCCGGACGTCTCCGGACCGCGTGGTCACTTGTTAAAACGCAGCATTGAACCCAGGGATAAAAAATGCAGTAAAAGCGGAGTGAATCTCTCCGTGTTTCATTAGATTAGCCTATTAGGCATGTGTTTTACAGGAGGGAGGATTATCTCCACATTTTACATTTTGTTACGTCCACCAAGGACCTTCGACTAGATAGTCCGGGGCCTACTGATAGTAACGGCGGAGGTGCTCCGCGTTCCAGGCGCGTGGGACTTTAGATCCGTCGAGTCTCTTTAAGTGATACGTTCCATGGCCCACTTTTTCTTGTACTTCATAGGGGCCTTCCCAGTTGGGTCCGAGGACTCCCACTCCCAGGTCCTGCGTAGCAGGAAATACTCTCCGTAGGACAAGGTCCCCAACTTCGAATGTACGGCTCTTGACTCTTGTGTTGAAGTGTCGGGCTATCTTGCCTTGGTACATTTTGAGTTGGACCTGTGACTGCTCCCGGAGCTCATCGATCATCTCCAGGGACTCCTGGAGAAGGGCGTGGTTCCGGGTAGGGTCGTAGGTGTCCTGCCTGTGAGAGGGGATCATAGTTTCTACTGGGATGACGGCCTCGCAACCGAAGGTCATGGAATAAGGTGTGTGCCCCGTCGAAGTCCTCTCTGTGGTGCGATAGGCCCAAAGTACTCGCGGAAGCTCTTCCGGCCAGTGAGCCTTGCATGCTTGGAGTTTTTTCTTCAACGTGGTCTTTAAGATTTTGTTTACTGCTTCCACTTGCCCATTAGCTTGAGGTCTGGCAACTGCGGAAAAGCTTTTGATGATTCCATGCAAGGCACAGAAGTCCGTGAAATGTTCACTATCAAATTGCTTCCCGTTGTCGGACACAATTTTTCGTGGAAGCCCAAAACGACACACTATATTCCGGATGACAAAGTCCAGTGCTTTCTTAGACGTGACCGTGTTCATAGGTTCGGCTTCAGCCCATTTGGTGAAGTAGTCTACTGCGACTATGGCATACTTCACTCCACCCCTCCCAGTCGGAAGGGAACCTACTAGGTCAATGCCCCAAACGGCGAACGGCCAGGGGCTGGTTATTAAGGTAATTTCTGTAGGCGGCGCTCGCGGAACCTTGGCGTACCTCTGGCACTGCTCACATTTTCTGACATAATCCACACAATCCTTCTTCATGGTGGGCCAGAAGTATCCTTGCCGAAGGATCTTTTTGGAGAGGCTCAGCCCGGAGGTATGGTCGCCACAGAAGCCTCCGTGAATCTCATGGATGATGGCACTGATTTCGGTTCCGGAAACACACCTAAGGAAGGGTATGGACAACCCCCTGCGGTAAAGCTTTCCATCCATAACCACGTATCGGGGAGCTTGATACTGGAGCTTTCTTGCGTCAGCTTTATCAGTGGGGAGCTCTCCGGTGGTGAGAAATCTGAGGATGGGTCCTATCCAGGAATGGGAATGGTCGATGATGGCATTTACCCTCTGTGTCTCGGTACTAGGTGCTTCTAAGTGCCCGATGGGCACTAGGCCATATTGCTCAATCTCCGGGTCTGTTGCAAGCTTGGCTAGTGTATCCGCGAGTGAGTTCTGGTCCCGGGGGACCTGGCGGATTTGGTAGCCTTTGAAATGCTGCAGGAGGCCGCGGGAGAGAGACACGTAGGCAGCCATTTTTTCGCCTTTCTTCTGGTATTCCCCGGATATTTGGTTTACCACAAGTAGAGAGTCGCTGTATACCTCGATTTTTTGGGCTCCGACTTCTCTGGCCAGTTGCAATCCAGCTAGCATGGCCTCGTGTTCTGCCTCGTTGTTGGATGCTGGGAACGCGAAACGGATGGCGCTCTGGAGCTGATGCCCTTGGGGAGAGATTAGGATAACCCCTGCTCCCGCTCCTTTTTCATTGGAGGCTCCGTCTACATAGACCTTCCATGTGGGAAGTTCCGGGACAGGATCTTCCGGGAGGTCATTCATTCCCGAGCATTCCACAATAAAGTCTGTGAGAGCTTGACCTTTTATGGAAACACGTGGCTGGTAGTGGATGTCAAACTGGCTCAGTTCCATGGCCCATTTAAGTAGTCTGCCAGAAGACTCGGGCTTCTGCAAGACTTGTCGGAGAGGGTGGTTTGTGAGTACTCTGATGGTGTGCGCCTGGAAATAGGGCCTTAGCTTCCGCGAAGCAATTAGCAAGCAGAGGGAGAGTTTCTCGATCATTGAATATCTGGACTCGGCGTCCAGTAACCTCTTGCTTATGTAATACACAGGGAGATGGATACGGCCGTCTTCCCGGACGAGAGCGACACTCACGGCGTGCTTTGTCACAGCTAAATACAAGAACAACGCCTCTCCTTCGACAGGTTTGGACAGAATGGGAGCTCGGGTTAGATGTTCCTTGAGGTGTTGGAAGGCTGCTTCACATTCGGGGGTCCACTCGAACTTGTTGTTTCCTCGCAACACATTGAAGAAAGGGATACATTTGTCAGTGGCCTTAGATACGAAGCGGCTGAGAGCAGCTATCCTCCCGGTAACGCTTTGAACATCCTTATGCTTCCGGGGAGAAGGCATATCTATGAAAGCCTTAATTTTTTCAGGGTTGGCTTCCACTCCGCGGGAGCTGACAATGAAACCGAGGAACTTCCCAGACGAGACCCCGAAAGTACATTTCTTCGGATTCAGTTTCATCCCGTACTTTCGGATCACGGCGAAAGCTTCCTCAAGGTCGTCACTGTGGTCCCCGGAGGTCTTGGATTTTACCAACATGTCGTCCACGTACACCTCCATGTTCCTCCCCAACTGGTCCTTGAACATCCTGTTTACTAGACGCTGGTATGTCGCCCCAGCATTCTTCAAACCGAAAGGCATGACCACGTAACAGTAGACACCCTTGTCCGTGAGGAAGCTGGTGTGTTCCTGGTCCGCGACATGCATCTTGATCTGGTTGTATCCGGAGTACGCATCCATGAAGGATAAGAGTTCATACCCGGATGTAGCGTCTACCATCTGATCGATTCGTGGAAGAGGGAAACAATCTTTTGGGCAGGCTTTGTTTAGGTCCGTGAAGTCAATGCACATTCTCCAGGACCCATTGGGTTTCGGGACCAGAACTGGGTTGGCCAACCACACGGGATAGTGTGACTCCTGGAGAAAACCTATGGACATTAGCTTGTCCACTTCAGCTTTGACTGCTTCGGCCCTCACTGGGTCTAACGACCTCCTCTTTTGGCGAACTGGAGTTGCAGATGGGTCTATGTTGAGTGCGTGGCATGCAACATTAGGATTAATCCCCATCATATCAGTGTGGCACCACGCCAGGATATCCTGATTATTCTTTACAGTGCCCCCGATCTTATCTCGAATGGCCGACGGAAGGTTTTTCCCCACCTGAATGACTTTGGTGGGATCTTCCGGGTTGAGGATCACCTCTTCGACTTCCTCCATCGGTTCTATCGCTCTCTCGACCCCCACTCTAGGGTCGAGTTCGTCAAAGCATGCCCCTTGAGCACCCCCAGTTTCTGGTAATACCTCCGCCAAAGGAAAGGCAGCAACCGTCTCCTGGACCGTGTAGACAGATCGGACGGAGACGTTATAACAGCTTCGTGCACTTCGTTGGTCTCCTCGGAGGGTGCCGATACGCCCATCGTCACATGGAAACTTCAAGCATAAGTGGCGTATCGAGGTTATGGCCCCACAATCTATTAGGACCGGTCGGCCTAGGATGGCATTATACGCCGTGGGGCAGTCGACCACCACGAATGTGCTGTGCTTGAAGGCACAAGCGTCGCTTTCTCCTCTGAGGGTGACTGGGAGTTGAATTTTGCCTAATGGCATGAGTGCATCCCCATTGAACCCTTGGAGCTGGATGGGGCATGGGGTCAGGTCTGTCTCGGTTAACCCGATCGCGTGGAAGGCCGCTTTGAAGAGGATGTTTACGGAGCTTCCGTTATCGACCAAGATCCGTGAGACCTTCTTATTGGCAATCTGGGCTTCCACCACGAGGGGATCGTTGTGGGGGAAGTGCACATGTCGGGCGTCGTCCTCCGTGAAGGTGATGGGAAGGTCCATCATTCGAGGACGTTGAGCAGGTGATTGAACCAAGGCGCACATCTCCCCGGTGTGTTCTAACTCCCTCAAGTACCTTTTTTGGGAGTTGCGGGTGCTTCCGGCAAGGTGCGGTCCTCCGGAAATGGTGGCTACGTGTCCGTCAACGGGTGGCGGAGCAAGGCCGGGCGGATATGGGTTGCCAGGTCCTGGAGCCAACAAGGCAATGGGTGCCGGAGCGGTTGGAGCAGGAAGCGCTGGGAACTGAGACCCGGGAGCTTGGGGGTGACCGGCTCCAGGAGCGCTAGCGGTCCCCCTCTGTCCCGGGGAGTATGCAGCTCCGTGAACTACTCCCTGTCCAGGATAGATTATGGGTATCCTCACCCACTGACCGAGGTGTCCCGCTCTTGCCAGGGACTCGATCTCATCCTTCAGCTGAAGGCACTCATTCGTGGTGTGCCCCACATCTCCGTGGAACTCACACCTCTTATTGGAGTCTCGCGGACGCCTTCCCCCATGAGACACTTTCGGGGGCTTCCTGTAGTTGACCATATTACAGGTCGCCCGATAGACATTCTCTCGTGAGTCTATCAAACTGGTATACTCCGTGAACTTGGCCTCATAGTCCTTCCGGGGTTTCTTTGAATGGTCTCCCCGATTGGAGTTTCTTCCGCTTCGTTTACTCCGCGATTGGCTCAAGTTTCGTTCTGGGCCTTCCGCTTGCGGCTGCGGCAGGCCAGGAGCGATACTACATCCGGTTTGTACAGCTCCGTACCCAGAGAAATGGGTTTGACTCGGCGTCTGAGCAGACGCGGAAGGCCCATACACACTTGGAGTGAATTGGGCTCCTGGAAGCGTGAGGGCTGGTGCGGGAGCTTGCGAAGCAAAGCTCAGTGCAATCACGGAAGGCGTTGAAGCTGGGGGAACTCCAAAGGCCTGCTGGTAGGCATCCTCAAGGTTGATGATTCCCTGAGCTTTTGACATGAATTCGGACAGGGTTTCTGCCCGTCTCCGTTGCATTTCTCCCCACAGTAGGGAGCCGACGGTAAGCCCTAATTGAAGGGCGATCAGCTTCATATCGTCGCTGACCTTAGTCTTAGCAGCAGCTTCCATCATTCTTTGAATGAAAGCTTTGAGGTTCTCATTGGGTTGCTGCTTGATGTTGGTTAAGGAACCAACCTCCATGTCGTGGTCGCGGGCAGCAATGAACTGCCTCCTGAACGCGGACTGTAGCTCCTTCCAACTGTGGATTGATCCGGGAGCTAATCTTTTCCACCAGTCCTCCGCGGACTTGGTAAGGGTGAGTGAGAAGCACATGCATTTGGCGTCCTCACTGACGCGCGCCACTTGCATCATTTTGTTGTATTTAGCTAGATGGGTACGCGGGTCTGTCCTCCCCTCATATAATTCTATGTGAGGCATTTTGAAGTTATCCGGGAGGGACGTTTCTGCGATCCTCCGAATACATGGTTCTGGGTCTTCCTCCTCAGAGTCTGATAGGGCCCCACTTTGCTTCCGGACCAGCTTGGTCAAGGCAACAATCTGTTCCTCGAGCCTCTTTGTATCACTCTCCGGGAGGTCACGTCCCCGGAGCTTGTCATTAATATGATTTCGGAGGTCATCTCCGCGAGGCCGGGCCTTTTCTCCTTTGGCCTTTTCATACTTGGCCTCCAACTTTCTTCTTAGGTCCACCGTGGACCAGCTATCTTCGGAGTGCGAGTTCGCAGCCCGACCGTCCTGGTTGACGGAATCACTGGGGCGGTTGTTCCTTCCCCTAGGCCTGGGTGCCTTAGCACCGGGCCTTTTAGGCACAGAGTGCCCCCTTGGGGCTGAAGGACGTCTGGGCTTAGGAGCGCCAGAAACCTTCTGCGCGCGGGGGGGGGGGGGGGGCAGTCGGCCTGGTGATTCACGCCTTTAGGAGGTGCAAGGGCGTCAGCGCGCACAGGCTCTCCAACTTTTTCTTTGCCCTTGTTAGGGGCGGCTTTGGATGGTCCAGCAGCGGCTGGATCCGGCATGGGGGCATCAGCACCACCTAGAACAGAGGCATCCTCGTCCGAGTCGCCTAGATCCCCGAACTTGCTTTGGAGGCGCTCCATCATGCGTTGCATTTTTTCGGAGACGCGCTCCTGCTCAGCAAGCTTGGCCTTAGTGACCACCAGTTCTTCGGCTACTTGGACCAGTTCTGGGTCCTTCTCATAGTAGCAGTCGTCTTTGTAGTAACCGTCTTGGACATACTCTTCTTCGTCTTCTAAGTATGTCGTATCTTCAGTACTGACCCGATCCTGGCGGGATGTCGGGTCTTCACCTTGGTAGTCCAAGGGTTCGTTTTGTACCGCATCTTCCATCATAGTGTCGGGGTTGACCCTAGCATTTCTGTCAACCGCGGATTTTCTCGTAGTCACCATCTTTTTAGCACGGAGTGAATACAAAAAACGTACACAGAAAAAGAGCTAACTAACAACTTCCTACAGCTCTCAATGAAAGCACCAAAATGTTTACCGAGTTTTTCGGAAACAAATACAAACAGAATAACAAAAAGATAAGAACTGTAGAAGTGCAGGAATATAATTAAACAAACAGGTTTTTTACGTGGTTCAGGCGTTAACGAGCCCTAGTCCACGAGTCGATGTTATTATCCTTGTAGAGAATTACAGTAAGATGGCTGATGTACAAGAACTTCACACACTCACAGTGTTTCTCTCGGGTTCTCTTGAAGAAGATGAAGCTAGAGAGATTTTAGTAGAGTTCTTGCTATATAATTTGTTCGTCGTCCCCTCTATCGTAAAATGAGGGGGTATTTATAGCTAGGGTTTCGGATTAGGGTTTTTCTCTACTCACATGAGTCTTAATTACACCAGCCATAAATAGGGGATACAATTACTGTAGTAGCATGGCTACAAGACTCTATGTGGGTATATTTACGTGAAAGTATGGGGAATACACAAAGTCAGCCGTCTTTTCCAAGTTGTCAGCGGAACAGTAGGCGAAAAGGTACCCTTAGGCGTGCTGGGATGTGTGCGGCCTTGACCTGTCGGGCGTGTCAGGCGGGATCCTGTGTCAGGTGGATATCATTCCAAATATACCTCCTCCATGACTCGACCGCTTGGTCTTGTTCCATGCGTGGCACGGGACTGTTTCCGCGAAGGCAATCCGAAGAGCTCCTCCTGGAAGGAGCTTCCCCGAAGGATATCCCTTCGGGAGTCCGGGAGAGTTGACGAGCTTCCGTGTCACATTTGCTTGAAAGAGTAAGCCGGACACTGAAAGGGAGAGGCGAAGCCTTTCTGTCCATCCGCGAGCTCTGGTCACTTTCCATGAAAGACTTTGATAATTCTGCTTCCCTGAGGATATCCATCTAAACGCTATCCAGAAATCTGGATAACATAGAGTTACAATATTTAGATATATGAGATATATCCAAATAATGTAACATATTTGGTGTTACAAATTTGTAACTTCCAAATATTACCCTTTATTGTGTAAATTTGGTGTTACACAATATTGAGATGAATTTCATAAAGTCATTTGAGTAATGGCTGTTAGAGATATGATTTTAACCCCAATAATATGTTTTGGGGGTTACAAAATCATTTGGGAGGGTTTGGAACCGTTTGGAAAAACAGCACAAAATTTTGTGCTGAAAATTTGGTGTCCATTTTCCTTATCTCTTAATCAAGAGTTGTGGCTATGGATAAGAGTATACTAAATGAATTTTAACATGGCTACCAGAGAAAAAGTTTTCTCTAAGTCAACTTTCTCTCTCTGCCACGAGTCGAGCCTTAAATGTCTCAACCTTTCCATTAGCTCCCATATTCTTCTTATAGATCCACTTGCACCCCATGGGCCTAAATTCTAATGGCGTATCTACAAGATCTCAGACAAATTTAGAGATCTTAGACTTAATTTCCTAGTACTTGGCTTCGAGTCAAAGATCCCTTTCAGACCTACCCATTGCTTGTTTAAAGGCCAACTGATCATTGTTTCTTGTCCCAACCAACTTGTGGGGCTCACTATCCATCTCATAATTATTGGGTTCCGAGAAACCCTCCCACTATGACGAGGCACCGTAACCTTCTGACTTGGATTAGTGGTTTCTAAATCTACCCTGTTTTCATCGACTTGCGTCAGTGAGGATGAAACAATAGTTTATTATTTTTCCATCTAACACTATTTTTCTACGAGGCTTGAAATTCATTATGTAGTCATTAATCCAGAAAAGTAGCGTTTGTAGAGTCAAACACTTTCTTGTCTACAAGAATATGAAATAAACCATCCTGAGTACCTTTAGGATAGCCAACAAACAAGCAAACCTCAGTTCGTTGTTCTAGCTTTCCTACCTTTCTCCTCAGGACATATGTAGGACACCCCTAAATTCCATAATGACGTAAACCAGGTTCATGACCATTCCATAATTCTAGTGGTGTCTTGGAGACATCTTTGAGATGACACAACATTTAAAACATGTCACATGTTTTCTAGGTAGTATGTCTCCAGCAAAGATCTGGGTAAGAAGTCAGGAGAGTTGAATAACTTATCATAAAACACACATTTTCGTATACGCGTGATTCACGCTGCTCATTAACACCGTTCTGTTATTTAGTCCTTGGGATAATTTCTTTAGACAGTTCTCCAAGTTCAATTAAATGATCTTGATTCTGATTATCAAAATATCCTCCATCCAAATCAGATCGCGAGATCTTTAACATTTTAACTAATATGGTTTTAAAACCATAGCAATGAATTCTTTAAATTCTCATAATTCCTATGCTTTAGGTACCTACATGAGTCTCTAGAGAAATCTTCAATGAAGGTGGTGAAATACTCATAAGCACCCCTCGCTTGAACATTCATTTGTCCCCAGACATTTGAATATACTAGCCCTAGTGGTTCTTTGGCCCTTTCTCTTATAACAGAGAATGGACGCCTTGTCATTTTTCCCTCGAGACTAGATTCACATACAGGTAGGTTACCCTAGGTGTGTTCCATCAAAGGCCCAGCCTTTGTTAGTCTTTGAATCCTATCATAACAAATATGACCAAAGCAAAGATGCCAAAGGTACGTCATTTATAATGTTATTGACCTTTTGTCGTTTAACGGTCCTACATTTAGCTATCTTAAACAACTCATTATTTAGTACATAGGGTTCGTTTGGTTGCAATAGGTATAGCTCGTTTTCCATACATCCACTCCACAACTCACATCCATTTAAAGAAATAAGATTTTATTACTTGTGAAAGTAACTACAAATTGTTGTTGATATAATAAGGAAAACTGAAATTAAAATTTCCACTGAAAATCGGAATAAAATTAACATTTACTTAAAACAATATATTTATTTCCAAAATTCATTCAAGCTTATCATTTTTCCTTGTTTGATACAAACAACCCTTGTCGGATTCCAAGCTTTAGCTTTTCATCCTTCACGACTTTCCTAATGCTTAAAAAAGTTGTATAAAAGTACATGCATGTTTAGTAGATTATAATTCAAAGATCTAAAACCAAAGAATCATCCTCTAAAATCACATGCATCCAAGACAAATTTTATTATCTTGGGTTCTATATGCCTTGAGTACCGGGAAATCTTGTGTCGATTCCCAGTCTCCTTGTTGTTGGAAACACTCTCCTTTAGTGTACTTATAATTAGGCCTTGCTCCAAGATGTTTTGTAGCATTTGGTGCCTTGCTAGTGAACTTCTTATTCTTTTTTATTGAATTTCTTCCTCATTTGCTCTTCAAAGAAGAAGCTTAAGACAACTTCTCCTTGAGTATGTCTGATAGTATTAGCCTTCTTTCTTTTGATCGATCCACCATCAACAATCCTCTTTGAAGGATTTGGTGATCGCTGCATAGGAAAAACAGGAATATCTTTGATTATTATGAACTCGATGTTGTCCACTTTTGACCTGTGAAATTGGCCAACGGTCGTATGTATAATATACGACACATTTTGAACGAAATAAATAGAATAAATGGTAGAGTACGATTATATTAAGTAAACACATAGAAAGTTTATAGTGGTTCAACTCTGTTCTGATGAACAGTAATAACCTAATCCACTTAGCTTTTAGTATTGAATCACTTGAAAATTACACTAAGGAACAAAAGCATTCACTCGTTTCTGATTTGCCCAGAATTTCTCCCCAAATGTTCTTCAGATCTCAAAAATTCTAGAAAAAGTGATCCCAGAAAAGAGTCCCCAAAAAATAGTCCCCTTTCTGAAGCTTTGGGTCCTTTATTTATAGTACCCAGGGACTGTTACATGATTAGTAGTACTGGAGATCGTGGTTTGGTACACGATCATTGTGAGTGGAGATATGTGTCCACCTCCCCATGATTATGAGATTGTAGGTCTTCTCGTTGTTTCTCTAGATCGTGGTGGATAATGTACGATAGAAACCTCTAGGAAGATGTTAAGTCTCTATTGGTACATGGGACTTAGATGCTAGGCCTAATGACCCGAGCATGGGTCTTAGGCCCTGTGACCTTCTGGGTGCTGGACCTGTTGATCGTCTAGATGCTAGGCCTGTGACCTTCTGGGTGCTAGGCCTGTTGATTTCAATTTGAACGAGAGTGAGTATTTCTCAGTGAAGTGTACTTGGGGGTTTAGGCCGACCACCCTATGAAGAATAGGGTGGGCCGACCACCCTAGGGGTTGGGGTTAGGCTGACCACCCCTAGGGGTCCTTGGGCATACTAGGGACGACCACCCCTAGGGTAGGGGTCAGGCCAACCACTCCTAGGGGCTCTTGGACACACTGGGGCCGACCACCCCTAGGGCTCTCTTAGGCCGACCACCCCTAGGGGTAGGGGTTAGGCCGATCACCCGTAAGGGGTTTAGGCTTTGTCGATTTCCCTATAGGTTCTGGACCTATCTTTTTTGTCATTTGTTCTTTTCTCAATACTTCGTCGTTTTTCCCTGATTTGTGATGTCACGTGTCGCATTCTCATTCGCCACATCATCCTCGTATTTTTGAGGGATAACATCCACAATTAACACCATGTTGATGTTGGACAAACATTTCGTGAGGTTCTCACCACAGAGAAACTTTTTAGAAATTAATGCATTGCTTGACAAACATTTATTCATCAAAATTTTAGAAATATCATAACATACAAAATATTTTGAGATAAGTAAAATACTAAAACACTTATCTTTTATTTCTTAGGTACTTTATCTAGCCATGAACCCATGTGTCCCGGTCAGCGAGAGTCACAAATATTCACTTGGTTAAATAGAGAAACATTTCAATTAATAAAACAACCTAGATTTTTATTAATGACCTATCCATCATATCAAAGTAACGAAAACTCATGTGTCCCGGTAGGCAAGAGTCACAAATATTTCTTACTTTATGAGTTTCACCCACGGTTTCGATTATTATAAACTTAATTTGTGTAGTCACCGTGGGGATGAGTCTATAGAAGGTTCATCTATACTAAGAAATTTAACCATGTTAAAGAGTACAGTGAAAATCTTCCATAGGGAGATGAAATCAAAGCGCCATGCGGCCCCACTGAACTCAAACCTTGTTAAATCAACGGTGGAGATTGAATTCAAATTTTAAAAACTCATTATTTAATTTTTCTCGATTTAGTATTTTATTCTTATGAAAATTATCAACTTAGGTTTGCCAAATTATTAAAATAATCAATGAACCATAGTTTATAATTTTCCCATTAATTTTAAAATTACACATTGAAAATTAATCCAAAAATTCAAATTAATTTGTTTCTAATCAATTATTAGGTCCAACTAAAAAGAATAACATAATACAATTAAGTCCAACTTAGGTAAATGGACCTTAACAATTCAAGCTTGCATGGAGCAGAGCTGAGTTCAGTATGTCGGACCCACTACTTCCCTAACTTCCACACAAAGCCCCAAAAGACAAGAATTTGAACCTTCATTTAATTAATTGTTATTCAATTGATTAAGTCCAATATAGTAATGCAAAGAAAATGGGCATTCACAAGTGGAACCACCCACAAGAGAGGAATTTAAACCTTACATGTTCAATTGGGCCCAAATAAAACCTAACACTTTATGAAAGTTTTTTTTTGCTAAAATACCATAGATTACCAAAACATATGGGCCATCACCATATGCATCTAAGCTCAATTGCAAAAATGTTATTTATAATGATGCATGATATGCTAATAAATGAATGAGCCTAATATGCTACTATATGAGCATGTATTATTAAATTATGAAAATATACCACAATAATAAACAATTTTGCAAAAACACCATAATTTATTGACATTGAATTCATCAGAAAAAATTCAATATAATTAATTAAACAAGTTGCAAAATATTAAATTAAATAAAATAGAAGTTATCAAACAAAATTTAATTTTGAATAATTAATTTAATCTAGGTTGTTAAGTCATTAGGAATGACAATATATTTTTTTTAAAAGAAAATATTTTAACTAATTTTAAAATATCAAAATATCGTATAACCAAATTTAAAATATCTTAAAATATCTAGAATTATCATATAACTTTTTACTATTTTAAACAATAAAAATATATTGAATAATCAGATAACCAATTTGAATATTTCAATGATAACAAAATAAAAAATATATATCTTAACATATTTTGAATTATCAAATAACAAATTCAAAATATTTTTACCAATTAAAATATATAAAATAATCAGATAATCAATTTTAAATATTTAAATTTAACTGCACAAAATATCCATATAAAAAATTAAAATTTCAAAAAAAAAATTGTAAAAAATGCCCGCTGCAGGGCCCAATCAATCCAAAAAAAAAAAATCCGTGCAGTTTTTCAATCCCAAAAACAACCAAAGTATTTCTAAATTTACATAAAAAAAATAAACATGTATCATCCAATTAACATTATAACATATCAATCAATTACATACTTGTTGACGGTAAGAACTCGTCAACTATGTTAGATGAAGAACTCCGTGAGTGGTAAGAGAAGTAGATTCAAATCAAATGAATTTTAAGCAAAATTTCTAAGGATTTCCATAACACAAAATGTAAATGCTGAAATTTCAAAATGAAAAATAGAGAGGATGTGTTGTGTCTATTCCCATTAACAATGTGTGGTTACAATACTCTCCAAAAGATCCCCTCCCTTCTCAGGTGAAGGGAGATCGTATTTATAGTAGAGCACCATTGGTTCATTGTACATGGTGGTCCCTGGGGACATGACCCTGCATATGCAGTCTATATATAGTAGTGGTGTCAGGAGCGTGGTGGTCGGCCCCAGCACATGCTTAGGGTCTACGGGGGCACCTCCACTTTAGTACTTTGGGTCTACGAGGGCCAGTGGCGTGAGGCGCTGGTGCACGAGGTGCGGGCCGCAAACGTGAGATGCTGGTGTCTCGCGAGGCAGTTTCTCGAGGGCCAGGGGCGCAAGGCGGTTGGTGCGCTGGTAATCGAGGCGTGGGTCAGAGGCGCGAGACGTTGGTGTCTCGCGAGGCGGTTTGCCGAGGGCCAGAGGTGCGAGGTCGTTGGTGCACGGGTGTGCGCCAGAGGCACGAGATGCTGGTGTCTCGCGAGGCAGTTTGCCAAGGGCCAGGGGCGCGAGGCTGTTGGTGCACGAGACACGGGCCAGAGGCGCAAGACACTGGTGTCTCATGAGGTAGTTTGCCGAGGGCCAGGGGCGCGAGGCCGTTGGTGCGCGGTTGTGTGAGGCGCGAGACGCTGGTGTCTTGCGAGGTGGTTTGCTGAGGGCCAAAGGCGGGAGAGTGTTGGCGGGCGTGCGATGTGACGCACGCCAGAACATGGCCCTCCAGACTTTCATCTAGGCGAGGCGAGGTGTACCAGGGGTCACTCACTTGCAAGGGCCTCGCGTGAGGCGAGACAGGGAAACTTCACGAAGGTCTCGCTTGAGGCGAGGTTGCTTGGTGTGCCCGAGGTCACTAGGGGTAAGCCTCAACTTTTCTCTCAAGTGTGGACTATGGGCCTCTCAGGATCATGTCCAATTTTTGGCATTCACAATACTTGTTCAATCATGAAAATATAGTAGCAACTTATGGCTCTCAGGCCAATTGTAGGAAAATGTATATTACAAAATCTTTATTTATTTTAATGTAATTTACATATTATCAAACAAACATGTAAATTCCTGAAACACACTCCTATGAAATCGATACAAAACAGAGTAAAGTAAAGAAACTTACATTACACAACGGAACTGGAACAACTCCTTCCTTCAATCTCTCTAACCTTTTATTCCTTTCTGTAGCAAAGTATTATTGTAACGTCCCAAATTTCCTAATAAGGTTTAGGGCCTTGATTACGGGACCAGGATGGAAAATTATGGGAATTATGTGATTATGTGATATATATGTGCATCATTATGTGATTATGTGAGTTGTATTATAATATGACTTGATATGCATGTTTTGGTGTATTAAATATGCATGTGGGCTTATTTATGATTAATTGGGTAATTTTCGTAATTTGGCCTGTTATGGGTATATTTGGCATATCTATGGTATGTGTGTGGTACTACATTACTATGTGGATATGTTTGGGTTACTCGGCATGAGACGATCCTAGGGTGTAAGCTAATGGGAAACTCACAATGGGACCCATACTTGACTCGGAGTAAGTCAAGGGGTATATTGGGTATTTAGCACATTACCAGGATATTGGGTAATGGGAATGATTATTTGATGATATATTTGGAGTTAGTGAGATCAAGAGAGAATTCTAGGAATTTTGACTATTTTACTCCGGGGGCATTTTTGGGACCCCAAGCATTAGGATTTGCTTGAGATTACTTAAGCTCGAAGTAACCTGTTAGAAACATAAAAGAACGTTCAGTACGTTCTCTCCGCCCGTTATCCATTTTTGATGTCATTCGAATTTTCGAAGGAAACTCAACTTTTAGGACTCAGATTCAAGCAAGGATCGAGTCATAGCAATTCTAGGGAAGATTAGGGGCTTATTAGCTAGAGGATTTAATTAGGAAATGACTCAATTAGAGGTAATCCAAGTTTTAAGTTTTCAAGATTTTAAGTTTTGATTGGATTTTATGTTTTGATGAGTTTTTGGATGGTTTGAGATTTGGGTTTTGATGGTTTTGGGCCATTGGGATGCTTGGGAACTTTTTTTCTGAGATTTGGATATGTTTGGATAGGTTTTTGGAGGATTTCAAATGGGAGAAAATGAAGAAAATGGTTGGGTTCAAGGTTGGGTCGCGACCTTGTTCTAGCAAGTCACGACTTGTGTGAACCCAGAACCAGGAGGGCTCTACCTGGGGGGCACGCTACGACTCTAGAGGGCCAAGTCGCAGCCCGCACCCTGAAGCCCAAGTAGAGGACTC
Organism: Humulus lupulus; assembly: GCF_963169125.1. Lineage (NCBI taxonomy): Eukaryota > Viridiplantae > Streptophyta > Magnoliopsida > Rosales > Cannabaceae > Humulus > Humulus lupulus. The sequence continues at coordinate 50,658,062 of NC_084796.1, read as the reverse complement.
ACTGTCAGGGAGGCGCAGCGCGACCCCCAGGGCCAAGTCGCGGCCCGCCTGTGCATTTTTGGCCAGATTTAGTTTATAGTCATGGGAACTTAATTCTAAGGGCTCGGGATCAATCCTACTACCCGCTTTGGTAGGAATCGATGTCCCAGAGGCTAGGACTTGGTTCGTAAGTCTTTATTTACTTATTTTTTATGGGATTCTATATTATGGTTGTGACTAGGTGATTGCTAGGGGCTTGGAAACATGACTGTGCTTGAGGGTCGTTTATTGGTATCCTGTGCTTGGACCAAAGGTAAGAAAACTGCACCCAGTATGTGAGGCATGTGATGCATGTGATACATGTGAATATGGAATGGCATGAATGTTGAATATAGAATTGATCAGACCTTGAGTCTTTGTAAATATGCATGATCATAATTATGCTTGTTATTATTGATGAAGCATGTCGAGTGCTCTATATTTGGATATCTGTTGCATTATGAATGCTGGAACACATTGTTTATCTGAGTAACGCATTGACTTGTTAGTCAGAAATGACAATGGTGTTTAGTGCTGGACGCGATGCTCTGACTTATCAGTCATGATCGATAATAGTACTGAGCACTAGTCGTATGGAATTGACTTATGAGTAAAGAGCGGCAATATCGCATTGAATGTTGGTCGATATGATTACTTCTAATCAACGGGAGCATTATATGCTTATCCGACCTATTGGTCGAAGAAAACTAAAGCGATTGGCTAGTCTAAGGCTAGCTACTCATAGTCATGGCTAAAAGGCTCAAGTGACTGGAAGGTCACATGGCTTAGGGTGCAGGACCCCAGATTGACTTAATAGTCATTTATTCAGGGCACAAGACCCCAGATTGACTTAATAGTCATTTATTCAGGGCGCAGGACCCTAGATTGACTTAACAATCATATACTCAGGCTACAGGACCCTATAATCATTTATTTGTACTTGCATGCATGCATCAATAGGGTTATTACTGCTAGGCATGCTTATTATGATTTGGTGACATGTTATTATCTGCTTATGAGCATGTTTGAGTTTTCTTGCTTAGCCTCAGCTCACGTGTGCTATGTGGTGCAAGTAAAGGTAAAAGAAATCTGGACCATCCATGAGTTGGAGAGCTTAGGCGACAATGTGTACATATGTGGCTGCTCGACCACCACGACCGAGGGTTTAAAGAGGAACTAGGGTTAAACCCTATTTTGCTGCTTAGGTAGGCTGGTTGTAAATCTTTTATTGTAATTACCCTTTTAAATATATTATGGGATCCTAATATATACATTAAACGTTTAATGAAACGTTGTATCTTTGACCAAAAATTTTAACCCTAAATTGTCAATCACATTTAGTTACATGATTATGGCCAAATGACTCATTTAACGAGTTTAGCACTATTTAACATATACGGTGTAATGGTCCCTGGGTAGTAGGGAATTACAAACTTGGTATAAGAGCAAGTCAAGGTTAAGGGTTCATGTAGACAAGCTGGACATGTACACTCATCACTAGAGACAAGCTTCACTCAGGGTATGGTAACTATTTATGTGGTTATGTGTTTAACTGGTTAAATTGAATGTAAATTCTTTACCTGCATATCTTATTAGGAAGCATGAGATTTTGTTAGGGCCTAGCCCTTGAATATTGATATGATTATGTGATTACCTGCTCATTGAATATATGAACGTGTTATTTGCATGCTGGAGTTGAGGGCATGGTATGTATGTTGGAAGAGCACGAGTTATGGATTAATGCATGAATATTGTGGGCATGTTTTTAGCACCGCAGTGGTATATGAATGTGGTGTTGTGTGATTGTTCCCGTGGGGGAAGGCTTTTGAATGTGCTCGTCATGTTTAATGGATCAAGTTATTGAATGCAGACTAATCAGAGGCTATGTACCCAAGGCAGTTATGGGACCCGGTGGTGGTTATACCAAGGTAGAGAATTACTGCCAGGGCTTGAACCCTTTGCCTGCCCCCCAGAATTTGCAGCAAGTGTTTACAGATATGCAATTAAGATTGCAGAGGCAAGAGGAAGAGATCAGGTGTTTAAAACAACAGTAGGTTTTGTCAGGGAACACCTCTTCCTTTGCTATGCCAGGAGTGGCACCAGTATTGGCTCAGCCTAGGGTTAAGAACAGGTGGGAATTTTTGTGTGGAAGATTCCAAGAATATTACCCTCCAGTTTTTTAGGGAGGCCTAGATCCATTCAGAGCTGAGCAATGGATGGGCATGATCAATTCCATCCTCGATAGTATGGGGGTGGTAGGTCACGATAGGGTGATCTATGCTACATATGTATTACAGGAAGATGCCCGAATGTGGTGGGAAGTGGTATCCCAGACATGAGATACAGCTGCGATGAACTGGAAAGAATTTAGGTAGTTTTTTAATGAAAGATATTACTGTGATGCGGTCAAAACTGCTAAGACAAATGAGTTTATGAACCTGGTTCAGGGAAATGCAACAGTAACAGAGTATGTTAACAGATTCGATGGGTTGGCCAAGTTTGCTTTTGATATGGTACCCACAGATGTGGATCAAAAAGAATGATTTATCCAGGGATTGAATCCCAGGATAGCCCATGGCATTAGAGTCGCCCCAGTACATGAAATCTTTACCTATGCTCAGGTGGTAGGGAAGGCTCTTGTTGTTGATAGCACAGGAAATGGGATTGGAAAGGAGTACTGGAAAGTGCAGAGCTCAAGCAGTGATACCAATGTTTATTGGATCGGGCAAGGGTAAGGATTGGAAACCCTACCCGACATGCACTCGGTGTAAGAGGCGCCATATGGGAGAATGTTGAGCAAGGGCATGTTTCTTATGTGGGATGTTTGGGCACTGTAAGGGGGATTGCCCAAGGCAAAGGAAGGATGAGCCAAAGGGGGCGGACAGCTCGACTCTAGCTTGAGTGTTCACTCTGACACAATCAGAGTCTGAAACTGAGACTAAGACTGAGACTGAAACTGAGACTGGGGCTAGTTCCTCAGTGGTGGCAGGTCAACCTTTTAGTTCTTATTTTTGTATTATGATAATTGGCTTTGGTGCCATGTTGTTCTTTACTTGTTAGAGAGGCGTATAATTGATATGTAGATTACATGGTTATGTTGTGATGAGAATGTGATACTCTATTGGTAATTTTAAGAGATAGGTTAGGTTATGGTGAGAAGGGAGTCATCAGTTGACTTGATAGAGTTGGTTATGCCTGACTTCGATATGATCTTGGATATGGATTGGTTAGCAAAGTATGGGACAATGATAAATTGCAAGGAAATGATGGTAACCCTTGGTCTTGAGGGTGAGAAACCCTTGTATTTGTTGGAACTGTACATGGACTCCATATGTTTATGACATTTGTACTTAGAGCTAGAGATCTATTGCATGAGGGATGCATATGAATCATAACTAGTGGGGTGGATATCACTTAGGTCATGCCAGTTGGACCAGGACAGACTGGATTAGTCTATGAGTTTCTGGATGTGTTTCAGGGGATTTTTCAGGATTACCTTTACACAAAGAGATAAAATGGTGATTAGGTTGGTACCAGGGACAGAACCAGGTCTAGAACCAAAGGTTTAGTGTTTGAGTAAGACAATATTCTTTAAGGTGGATTTTCGATCTGGTTATTACCAGCTAAAGATCAGGGATATGGATAAGCAGAAGATTGTTTTATATCAGTTATGAGCACTAGGAGTACTGAGTTATGTCTTGTGGATTCGATTTATGCCTCAGTTGTTTTAATGGATTAGATGAACATGGTATTCAAAGATTATCTTAATTGGATTTGTGATTGTCTTGATTGATGATATTGTGGTATACTCTCAGTTAGAGATTGACCAAGGCCAAGGAACGCCTTAGAGATCAGGAGTTTCCTTGGACGGGAAGGATATTACATGTGCTTTGTGGAAAAATTCTGAGTCTTACTACAGATCAGAACCAATTTATAAGTTATTATGGCATCTCATTTACAAAAAAGGAGATTGCTTATGCTTCATGTTAGTTGAAGGATATGACCGAAACTGAAGTAAAGGTACTGGTGGGCCAGTTGGCAAATATTACGCTTCAATTTACTCTTTTAGAGAGGTTCAAAGGAAAATGGTTGAGTGACCCACAGATGGGAAGGATTAAGGGGAATATCTTAGCTAGATTAGCTAAGGATCATGCAATGCCATGTATGAGTTTATTGAGGAATAAGGGTCGGATTAGTATCCGATGGACACTGAGATTAAATGGGAGGTTTTGGATGAATCTCATACTACCCCTTATTCTCTTCATCCAGGCCCCATGAAGATGTACCAAGATATGAAAGCTTTATAGTGGTGGCCTGGAATGAAAAGGGATGTAACTGAATACGTGGCAAAGTTCCTAACCTGTTAGCAGGTCAAGACAGAGTATCAGAAATCAGTAAGACCAATATAGCCTTTGTATATCCCAAAGTGGAAGTGGAAGGACATCACGATGAATTTCGTGGTGGGGTTGCCTAGGGTAGTGGGCCAGTGTGATTTCAGTTCGGGTTATTATGGACCAGTATACAAAGTCAGCTCACTTTTTATTAGTAAGGATGCATAATACAGTTGACCAGTATACAGATCTTTCTATGTGAGAGAAATAGTACGCCTTCATGGAATTCAAGGTCTATCTTATTAGATGAGGACCCTATATTTACTTCCAAGTTTCTGGGAAGGTTACAGAAGGCGATGAGTATATAGTTGGAGTTCAGTATATTTTATTATCCTTAGATTGATGGTAAATCAAAGGGAGTTATTCAATTATTAAAGGAGCACCTTATGAGATGCTATATGGTAGGAAATGTATATCGCTCATTCACTAGAATGAGTTGAGTGAGATGTTATATTTGGATCCTATGGAAGTTTAGGGGATCATTGAGGCTATTGAAAAAATTAGAGTTCGGATGCTCACTTCTCAGAATAAATCCTGGAAACGTGGAGTTCTAAGTGGAAGGTTATATCTTCCTTAGAGTATCACCATGGAAAGGGGTGTGGAGATAAGAACAAGTTTAGCTCTAGATTAGTAGGACCGTTTAAAATCCTAGAAAAGATCGGTCATATGGCCTTATCTTTGGCACTGTCGGCCGTATACAATGTATTTAATATTTCAATGTTGAGGAAACATGTGTTAGAGGAGACTCATGTGTTGAGTTATGAAGATCTGGAATTAGAGGCTAAGTTGTCCTATAAGGAATAGCCAGTCCAGATATGAGACAGAAAGAAAAGAGTTATGAGAAACAACAACTATACCTTTGGTTAAGATATTATACAGAAACAGTAAGGTCGAGGGAGCGACCTGAGAATTGGAATTAGATATATGGGATTGATGTGTCGGGTTATTCAGATAAAATTTCAAGGACGAAATTTCTATAAGGAGGGGATAGTTGTAACGTCTCAAAATTCCTAATAAGGTTTGAGGCCCTTGATTAGGGGGACATGATGACAAATTATGGAATTATGTGATTATGTGATATATATATATGTGTGCATCATTATGTGATTATGTGAGTTATATTATAATATGACTTGATATGCATGTTTTGGTGTATTAAATAGGAATATTGGCGACATAAATACCTAAGTTCATGCATGTGTTGCACTTAAACACCTAATTTATTTTTTTGACGGCATAAATACCTAACTTTTATTTTTAGTTTTTTGCAACCGTTACTATTTCCGGTTAAGTGGCAAATATCAAACTTTTTAAATATGGATGTTGGCGGCATAAATACCTAAATTTAAGTAATTGTTGCACTTAAATACCTAACTGTAATGCCCTACAACCCAGGGACTGTTATGCCGTGCATTTTAAATAGTGCTAATCTCGCTAACCGAGTCATTTGGCCACAATCGTATAACTAAATGTGATTAACAGTTTAGGGTTAAAAATTTTGGACAAAGATACAACGTTTCACTAAAACGTCTACTATATACATTGGGATCCCAAAAATATATTATAAAGTTAATTACAATAAAATATTTACAACCAGCCGACCTAAGCGGCAAAATAGGGTTTAACCCTAGTTCTTCTTTAAACGCTCAGTAGTGGTGGTCGAGCAGCCGCATATGTACACATTGTCACCTAAGCTCTCCAACTCAAGGATGGTCCAGCTTTATTTTGCCTTTACCTACACCACATAGCACCCGTGAGCCGAAGCTCAGCAAGAAAACTCAAACACATGCTTATAAGCAGATAATAACATGTCACTAAATCATAATCAGCATGCCTAGCAGTAATAACCCTATTCATGCATGCAAGCAAGTACAGATAAATGATTATGGGGTCTTGCGTCTTAATAGATGACTAATGAGTTTATCTCTAGGGACCTGCTTCCTGAATAGATGACTAATGAGTCAATCTCTGAGTAGGTGACTAATGAGTCACTCTCTGGGTAGATAACTAATAAGTCTATATCTCTGAATAGATGACTAATAAGTCTATCTCTGTATAGATAACTAGTAAGTCTATCTCTGTATAGATGACTAAATAAGTCTATCTCTGTTTAGATGACTAATAAGTCTATCCCTATGAAGATGAATAATAAGTCTATCTTTGTGTAGATGACTAATAAGTCTATCTCTGTGTAGATGACTAATAAGTCACTCTCTGGGGCTCTACACCCTAAGCCTTGTGACGTTACAGTCACCTGAGCCTTTTGGCTCTGGCTCCAAATAACTGGCCTTTAGACTAGACAGGCGCTTTTAATTTTCTTCGACCTTTGGGTCGGTCAAACATTTGATGCTCATGTCGATTAGATCTAATCATTTCGGCTTGCGTTAAATACGCTAATACCGTTCCTGACTCATAAGCCAATACCATATGACTTGTGCTCAGTACTACAACCGATCTTGACTGATAAGTCACAACTTCACAATCAATACTGACACCAATGTCATTCTCTGACTAATAAGCCAGTGCTTCCTCAATGAGGTAATGCAAACAAACATACATCATATGTCAATTATACAGATATAAGGCATTCAGCATGCTTAATCAATAATCACAAGCATAATTATAATCATGCACAATTAAAGAGATTCAAGCTCTGGCAAATTCCATATTTCACATTCATGCCATACCATAATCACATGTATCGCATGCATCACATACTGGGTGCAGTTTTCTTACCTTTGATCCAAGCACAAGTTACCAATGAACGACCCTCGAACAAGATCCCGGTTTTGAATCCTTAGTGATAACCTAGTCATAACCATAATATAAAAATCTCATCAAAACAAGTAAATAAATACTTCTGAACCAAGTCCTAGCCTCCGAGACGTCGAATCCTACCAAACCGGGTTGTAGGATCGATCCCAGGCCCTTAGAGTTAAGTTCCCACGACTAAAAACTGTCTCTGGCCAAAAATTCCCTTAAGCGTCGCGGCCCGCCTCCAAACAGAGGTCGAGCTCTTCTCTGCCTATGCCTAGCGCCACGCCGTGCTGCGCCTACCTTACGTCGTGGCCCTAACTGCCCATCAGCCAGCCTCACCTTCTTTGTCAAGCCTAGGCCGCGACGCTCAAGAACAGGGTCGCAGCCCAACCACGAACCCAGCCATAACCTGCGTATTCTCCCATTTAAAACCTTCCAAAAACCTATCCAAAAATATCCAAATCCCAAAATCAAAGTTCCCAAACATCCCAATTATCCAAAACCATTAAAACCCAAGTCGCAAATCAACCAAAAACTCATCAAAACATTAAATCCAATCAAAGCTTAAAAACTTGAAAACTCAAAACTTAAAACTTGGATTACCTACGATTAAGTCGTTTCCCAACTAAATCCTCCAGCTAATAAGCTTCTAATCTTTCCTAGAATTGTTATGCCTCAATCCTTGCTTGAATCCGAGTCCTAAAACTCGAGTTTCATTTGAAAATTTGATCGGGTGTCAAAAAGGGAATAGGAGAGAGAGAGAGATAGAGAGAGAGAGAGAGAACGTTCTTTTTATTTCTGATAGGTTACTTTGAGCTTAAGTAATCTCAAGCAAATCCTAATGCTCGGGCTCCCGAAAACGCCCCCCGAGGTAAAATAGTCAAAATTCTCATAATTCCCTCCTGATCTCACCAACTCCCAATTTATCATCAAATATTTATTCCCATTACCCAATATCTCGGTAATGTGCTAAATACCCAAAATACCCCTTGACTCACTCTGAGTCAATTATGGATCACGTTGTGACTTTCCCACTAGTTTGCTTCCTAGGATCGTCTCGTGTTGAGTAACCAGAGCATAACCAAATAATAATGAAGCACCACACACATACCACATATATGCCAAATATACCCAAAACGGGTCAAATTATGAAAATGGACCAATTAAACAGAAATGGGTCCACATCAATATTTAATACACCTAAGCATGCATATTAAGTCATATTATGATATAACTCACATAATCACATAATGATACACATAAATATCACATAATCATATAATTCCAAAATTTTCCATCCTGGCCCCCTAATCTAGGCCCTAAGCCTTATTAGGAAATTTGGGACGTTACACTAACTTATAATTTTTATAGCATAACTAATAAAAATAAAGTTTTAGTTTTAAAAAAGAAAATATTTATTATTTATGCTACAAGTATTAAATGTTAGGTATTTAAGTGCAAAAATTACATAAACTTATGTATTTATGCCACTCATATCCCTAATTAAAAAGTTTGGTTAACGGAAAAAAGTAACGGTTGCAACAAAAAATAAACGTTAGGTAATTATGCTGTCAAAATAATAAGTTAAGTATTTAAGTCTTATCTTAGGTATTTATGCTGCCAATATCCCTATTAAATATGCATGTGGTCTTATTTATAATTAATTAGGTAATTTTCGTGGCCCGTTATGGGTATATTTGACATATATGTGGTATGTGTGTGGTACTACATTACTATGTGGATATGTTTGGGTTACTCGGCATGAGAAGATCCTAGGGAGTATGATAATGGGAAAGTCACAATGGGACCCATACTTGACTCGGAGTGAGTCTAGGGGTATATTGGGTATTTTACACATTACCGGGATATTGGGTAATGAGAATGATTATTTGATGATATACTAAGAGTTAGTGAGATTAGGAGGGAATTCTGGGAATTTTGACTATTTTATTCCGGGGGCGTTTTTGGGACCCCGAGCATTAGGATTTGCTTGAGGTTACTTAAACTCGAAGTAACCTTTCATAAACATAAAAGAACGTTTAGTACGTTCTCTTTCTCATGCTATCCATTTTTCACGTCGTTCTCGGATTCAAGAAAGGATCGAGTCATAGAAATCCTAGGGAGATTAGGAGCTTATTAGCTGGAGGATTTAATTAGGAAACGAATCAATTAGAGGTAATCTAAGTTTTAAGTTTTAATTTTTCGAGTTTTTAAGCTTTGATTGGATTTATGTTTTGATGAGTTTTTGAATGATTTGAGATTTGGGTTTTGATGGTTTTGGGCCATTAGGATGTTTGGGAACTTTTTTTGTGAGATTTGGTCATTTATTCAGAGCGCAAGACCCTAGATTGACTTAACAGTCATCTACTCAGGGTGTAGGACCCAATAATCATTTATTTGTATTCACCTGCATGCATGAATAGGGTTATTAATGCTAGGCATGCTTTTTATGATTTGGTGACATATTATTATCTGCTTATGAGCATGTTTGAGTTTTCTTGCTGAGTCTCGGCTCACGTGTGCTATATGGTGCAAGTAAAGGTAAAAGAAAGTTGGATCATCCATGAGTTGGAGAGCTTAGGCGGCGATGTGCACATATGCAGCTACTCGACCACCATGGCCGAGGGTTTAAATAGGACCTAGGGTTAAACCCTATTTCGCCGCTTAGGTTGGCTGGTTGTAAATCTTTTATTTTAATTACCCTTTTAAATATATTTTGGGATCCCAATGTATACAGTAAATGTTTTGGTGAAACGTTGTATCTTTGACTAAAAAATTTAACCCTAAACCATTAATCACATTTAGTTACACGATTATGGCCAAATGACTCATTTAATGAGTTTAGCACTATTTAAAATACACAGTGTAATGGTCCCTGGGTAGTTGGGCATTACAATTATCAAGAGATTTAACTAGATCAGCAACACAGTCTTCCTCACCAAGCCTTTGATCAACCTAGAACTAGTGTGGGCTAGTTCTCAACACATGAGATTGAAATCTATAAGAGAAGAAGAAGGGAGTGAGTGGCCAAGAAATGATTAGACTGTCTAGGTTTTCACTTACCCAATGAATCAACTGAGACTAACTTCTGAAAACCCTAGATATCATATTCCTTATATAGGCAACTTTATGGCTTTATTTAAATTTAATTATAAATTTAAATTAATTAAAAATAATAAACAAAAAAAAACATTTGGCTCCCACAAATGGATTTGGACTCAATCTTTTTGTTTTGAATTTAAATCTCAATTGGGTCTAAATTCAAAACTTTTTTTATTTATTTATCTTTTAATTAATTAATTAAATCCTTATTCAAATTAACTGATTATAATTTAAAACTTGATTTAATATTATTTATTTATATTGACCCCAATTTATCAATATTAATAAATTTGCCCAAAGATTCTCTTTTATCCTCTAAATCTCATATCTATGTAAAATTTTCCAAAATTGACCTAGTCAACTTTCAAAATCCTAATTGATAATTAAATAAATTAATTGAGACATTCTAGATGATTTACTCAAAGGTGATGCTGGGACCAGAGATCCATGAAATCAAGCTCCAATAAGTTACCGTGAATTTATTTACGAATAATTTCACTACTTTATTAATTCCTCGTGACTCCACTATAGACTCAGAATTGAACTCTTGAATTCATAGAACATATTTTTCAAACCACAAATATGTTATCTATTATTATAACCATTGCGATCAGTCAATCATCTATCGATGACTTACTAACGAGCTGAGTGCAAACATATGGGCCACTATATGCATCTAAGCCCAATTGCAAAAATACCACATATAGTGCAAACAGACATGTTATAATTAGATAGGCCTAATCATGTTACAATATGAGAAATTCTATGAATTTATGCAAAAATACCACAATTTATTTTATTTGCAAAAAATACCACAATTAATTATCTAGAATTTAACAAAAAAACTCAAATTAATTAAACTTTTGCAAAAATATGTCAATTTAAATGAAATTTATCAACAATTAATAATAGTTAACTTAAATTTCATTTATCAACAATCAACTTGGTTTAGGTTAATTTAAAAAATATATATTAAATTAATTTAAATAAGATTTATCAACAATTAACCAAAGTTAATTTAAATCTCATTTTATTTAAAAAAATATTTTATTAGCAAATGGGTAATCTAACTGATTTTATTATTTGAGTTCTTTGACTTGTTCGTTACCAGCTTACCCTACGGACTAGTCCATACTTACATCTTGGGAACTCAGTAGGATAATTGAGTGGGAGTGTTAATCATAGATATGAACATCTATAGCTTTTGATGAATAAGTGAAATGATGGTTTCCTTTTAGTTTGGTTCAAGGTGTTAAATGATAGAGATCTCATTTCAGTAATTAAATTAGTTTACTGAAATATCATTTACAAGACACTAAGTGTTTTAAGGATAAAATACAATGAGGGATAAAACAGTATTTTAGTCCCATCTCATTGTAGACCGTCTATAGAGGATTGAGTGACAATTATGGTTGTAACAATGGATAATTAATAGTGTATATATATATATATTGTTCTAGAGCGTTCTATGAATTCAAGAGTTCAATTCCGAGAGTGGAGTCATGAAGAATTAATAAGTTAGTAAATTTATGATAACTTACTGGAGCTTGATTTCATAGGCCCATGGTCCCCATTGTACCTTGGATAAAATCATCTAGATAGTCTCAATTAATTGATTTAATTATCAAAGTTGACCAGGTCAATTTTGGATAGTTTCACAGAGTTATGTAATTTTGAGAAGAAAAGAGAAATTATGGCAGATTTATTAATTAAGATAAATTGGTATCTAAATTAATAAATAAGTTTAAATCAAGGTTCAAATTATAAATAATTAATTTGATAAATGATTTAAATAATTATTTAATTAATTAAATCAATAGAAAATAATAGAGGACTTGATTTTGTAACGACCCAACTATTCTAGACCTTGGACCATTAAAAAAAACTACTAAACTAATCTTAAGAAAACATACATACAAAATAACTATAACTTTATTATAAACTGTAAAGAAAATGATAAATACATAAAAACGCGGTTAGGGTATGGGATCCCATTGTTTGAAAATAAAATAGAACATAACTTAAATCTTAAATTTTTTTACAAAACAAAATGCGGAAAATACATATAAAACATAATTTTAAAAGACTTAAACAACTTCATCCTCGAATCGTTCGCGCAGTCCACCGATTTCCATTCTCCCTCAATACACATTCCCAAGCTGCCAAAAACCTTCCCGCCGCCATACTATTTTCCTGCACATATAAAACATAAAGGAATGAGCCTAATGCCCAGCAAGGAAAATCTACTACAAGCATGAAACATATTCATACACATAAACTATGAACATATATCAAATACTATAACACATATCATAATTCTAACCCATGTACATGGTGACTATTGGGGTTTGCTAACTAAGAAACTATAAGCCTCATACTACAATGAGATTTTCTAGTTAAGCAACTATAAGCCCCAAAAACATAAAAGTGTTGGGGTTTGCTATATAGCAACTATAAGCCCCAAAACATAAAAGTGATAGGGTTTGCTATATAACAACTATAAGCCCCACACATACATATATCATAACACATAAAGTCATACTATAGCATAATCATAACACTTTTATATAAACATAGCACATATCACATAAGAACTATCCTATTTTCCTTACCAAAATACCGGGATGATGAGAACAAGGTCGGGATTTTGGAACACTCCTAAAACTATAATTGAGAAAGGTGAGTATTCTAAAAGAAAAAGATGAAAAGAATGAACTAAACCATCGGGAAGATACTAACCAACAAGAACCTCAAGTTCAAAGAACTTAGATGCCTAACCAAGAATAAAGAATACCGAGTTAGGATTTGAGTAGAGAAAAACTATAAAAACTAATGAAACAATACTGAAAGGAACTAAGAATAGGAATACCTTTGAATACTTCTATGACCGAACTACACCTCAAAATCGAAATACACTATAAACCTTACTTCCCAAGTGTTTAATAAGCTTATAATGATAAAGCTTATAACCCCAATCCAAGTGTTTAACACTCTACAGTAATCCTAGCAGCTTGCAGGCTCCGAACTCAGCTTGATGAATGAAGAAATGGCTGAGTACTAGGTCCTATTTATAGAGTTCAAGAATGAAACGATCTTCATTTAGCTTGAATAAAATAATGGCTTTTTAATTGAAAAACATTTGAATAATCGTTTAGCAGAGCCTGAAGACTCGGTCAAAAAGATTCTGGACTTGTCAAGAGGTTAAGGATTAAAATGAGCTCGGTTTCAAAATTATTCAAAAATCATGCACTGCAGCTGATATATCGCCCATGCTAGGCGATATATCGCCTGGACTGATATTCCTGAGGCTCGTCGAAGTTGTCGTGCGAAGTTACGTGTTTTTCGTATCCCCGTGTGGCGATATATCGCCCCCTAGAGCTGCGATATATCGACATACGCTGAAATATTATACACGCAATTACACTTTTTCAGCCTATTTTGAATTGAGTAAACATCATTGACTAAGTCCTTTAACGATTTCAAAGCTACTGGCAGACTCTAGGATTTTCAAATATTACTCTTAATAAACTTATTCCTCAAAAATACTTAATTTCTCATTAAACATACACATGACAAGTGTTAATATCTTATTGGGTCTATCTAAACCTTATAGTATAATAATTATCATCTTCATAATCAGTCATATTAATCAAACCTTAGGTTATAATTAATATTCTTAAACTATAGGTTAAACTTATAAAATCTACAAGTGTTGCTACGAGTGCCCAACTAAGTCCCGGCTTGAACCAAAATCCACAGTAATGAACATAGCATAACTACTACTATCTATTACTATTACTACTACTATCTAACTAGCTAAGTAAAGTTCTTGGACTCTACAGATTTTAAGTCCAATGGGCTTATAATCAAATGGGAAATTTTACGGGCCTAAAGCCCATGATAATTTCGACCTAGGGATGTTAATTGGCTATTATTTTATTAATTTTTTAATTAAATAAATGACATAAATGAGTCTATAAAAGGAATGTTAAGAGAGAGTTGAAAACACAAGTTAGATTTCAGATGATAGACACTAGTTTTCTGATAGGTTTTAGATTCTCTTTAAACATAAGTCATTTTCTAGGCCTCTTAGTTCTTTTCTCTTCTTCTCTCTGTATCTATCTCATGTGTTGAGAATTGCCCACTCTAGTCTAGGTGATTCTAAGGATACTTTGGAAGACTGTGAAGATAATAGAAGATCGGTTCAGTTTCTTGATAATACTCTACAACAAAAAGGATACAAGGGTTAGAGAAACTGAAGGAAGGACTCATTCATTCCGCTGCGTATACTGTAAGTATTCTTTTCATTGTTTCTTTTGTTGGGAATTGTACCCTGAAAGCATATGTAGTAGACATTGTTTTATGAAATAAATAAATAAATTGAATTTTTTTGCATATATTTTATGGACTATATTATTCTGTGATAATATTATGTAAATATCAGAAAAATTCCTAAGTTCATATATGTGATCTTAAACACGTATTGGTACGGGAGGATTGTGTTTTAGATAAATAAACTTGAATAGTTCGCAGTAAAATAAAGTTATGGAATCTTTAGATTAATTACTGCAAATACGGTCCACTAGTATTATGAATACATGTGATCTAGATCCGGATCACTAGTGTAGTAGGACACTTTAGTGGAGGTACTTTATATATTAGAGAATATATAGAACTGGACCAGATATGTTTATTAATACTTAGTTAAATACGATTTCGAAGTATTAATTAAATATATCAACTGATGATCATATACACATAGGTCTTAATCTTGAAGTTACTATGAACTCCTGTTTATGTTATATTAGTTCTTTGATTCACTCGTTAGGGTCTGCCAGAATGATCAGGCTAGAAACTTTTGTTTTGTGAACTCATTAATGTAAATGGTTGGGGACATAGTATACAGATATGGAATCTATGCCTTCTCCCAAGAGATTGAATAATGGTTCTCTTAAGGGTTGACTTTTGGGACTGAAAGGTTATTGGGCTTAAATTCATAATTAAGTTATGAATTAACCTTCACTAGTAAAGTCAATGGTACTTAAGGAAACAAGAGATAATTAAAAGGGTAAAATAGTAATTTTATTCCCGATTGATTATGAACCATTATTAGAGGGTCAATTTGTATGCAATGATTATATCAACTGACGCTTTATCATTATAAAGTACTCAATAAATGAAATGTCTATAATTATAAGAGTGCAGTCTCATATTTATAGTGGAATAATCATGAAGTTAATAAATTAAGATTATTTAATTAAAGAGTTTAATTAATAATCTCAAATTTATTAGAACTTGGAATTATAGGTCCATAGGTCGTCACAGCAGCTCTATCAACACTATTCAAGGCAAAAGTTTATATAAATGGAAAAATAGTTAAAAGACATATTTAAGAAGAAATTTGTTCTTCGGGCCAAATATGCAATTATATGATAATAGTGATTAATTAATTAATTACAAATTAGTTGTGATTAACAAAATTAATTAATATTCAGTTATTGTATAATTTTCGAAATTATATTAAATAATTAAATAATTTTAGAAATTTAATTAATTAATTATAATTTTTGAAATTATAATAAATTAAATATTTATTTTCAAAATTATTGGATTTAATTAATTGGTAGAATTAATTAAATATCTTTATTTGAGTGGGAGATAATAATCTGATAAGTTCAAATTGGATTTGAATTTAAAAGATTGATATTTATTCAAATAATTAATTATATTTGATAATTACTGAAAAAGATATTTAATTTAAATTTGAATTAGTTATCAGGTTGTTAGATTAGTTTGAATAAATAATTAAATAAAAATAGAAAAATCAAATATCCCTAAAAATTAGGGTGGTACACCACCACACACAGTCCATGTGTACTGCATATTTTCAGGAATAGATTTTTTAATTTTATTTATTTAAATTAATTAATTAATGGATAATTCAAAAAATCAATTTTTGGATATTTTCATTAATAAGATAATTAATTAATTAAAAGATAAATTGTAAGTTGGTTACATATTTATTTTTTAAATTTGAATATTTTCTTTTAAGTATGATTAATCAGAAAATATACAAAAAACTAAGACAACTCAGTTATTCGCTCTGTGAAAAATAGAATGATACTTTTCTCTCCCTGAAAAGATAAAGAACACAATCTCAGGCCTATTCTCTTGATCTCATGTGTTGAGTACATCAAGTAGAATCACAAATAAACTATCATTTATTCTCTAAGTTCTCACACACTTCTTGAGGTGTAGAGAACGATGTGGAACATCTTGGTGTGAGTACCTGGGAGCAACTTGGATAAGAAGATCGTTCTTATTACAAAATGATAGCAAGGACACTCGATAGGCTTCAAGAGGTATGATTTCTATTCCTAACTTGCTTATGATTAACGTATGTATATTAATGGATCCGCATATTTAAAGGTAGTTTAAATATGTTACTAATTTTTTGTTGTACACTAGGCCAACCCCACCAACATTCTACTGCGTATTAGGAAAATCGTTCCTAACAATTGGTACCAGAGCATTCGTTAATCTCTGCATACATTAATTATTGTGTGGGCAAAATATGCATTCTTATGTTATTGTAATATATGTGAATGGATGGATGGATGTATGTATGATTATAGTTTATTCTTAAGGGTCGTTAATTATATATTGTTTTTGAGCTGAAGGAGTATGAACAGCGGTATCCTACTCATGATTTGGAGCTGGCGGCAGTGGTATTCGCACTGAAGGTTTGGCGGAATTACTTGTATGGGGAGAAGTGCGAGATATACACTGACCATAATAGTTTGAAATATTTCTTCACTCAGAAGGATCTGAACATGAGACTGAGGCGTTGGTTGGAGCTGGTTAAGGATTATGACTGCGATATCCTTTACCACCCAGGGAAGGCAATTGTGGTGGCAGATGCATTGCGTATGAGGGGCCTAGGACAATTGTATAGTTCCATCCAGATCTCGAGAGAGTTAGCTAGTGAGATGGCCAGGGCAAAGATAGAATTGGTGGTGGGCCAGTTTGCTAATATTACCTTGCAGTCAACCCTGCTAGAGAGGATCAAGGAGGGACAATTGGTGGATGTGCAGTTGCAAGATGTTAGGCAGAATGTCTTAGCTGGGACAGCTAAGGATTATTCTGTTTCTGAGATTGGTATGCTTCGATATCAGGGACGGATTTGTGTTCCGACAGATGAGGGGATCAGATGAGAGATACTGACTGAGTCCCACACTACGCCATACTCGCTTCACCCGGGTACCACGAAGATGTATCAGGATCTACGGACATTATATTGGTGGCCCGGGATGAAGAAGGATGTGGTAGAGTATGTGGCTAGATGTTTGACATGTCAGCAGGTAAAGGCTGAGCATCAGCGACCAGCGGGATTGCTTCAGCCTTTGGGTATCCCAGAGTGGAAGTGGGAGGACATCACGATGGATTTTGTGGGAGGACTACCCAGGACAGTGGGACTTTGTGACTCGGTGTGGGTAATAGTAGACAGATATACCAAGTCAGCTCATTTTCTACCAGTGAAGTCAACCTATACAGTGGAACAGTATGAAGAATTGTATGTGAGGGAGATAGTTCGTCTCCATGGGGTTCCAAAGTCTATTGTATCTGATCGAGACCATATCTTTACCTCTAAGTTTTGGGGAGCTCTGCAGAGAGCTATGGGGACCCAGTTGAAGTTTAGCACAGCTTTTCATCCTTAGACTGATGGACAGTCTGAGAGGAAGATTCAAGTGTTTGAGGACATGCTTAGGGCGTGTGTGATTGATTTCGAGGGATCTTGGAGTAAGTATCTTCCGTTGATTGAGTTCTCGTATAACAATAGTTATCAATCCACGATTGGAGTGACTCCTTCTGAGATGTTATACGGAAGGAAGTGCAGATCACCCATTCATTGGGATGAGATGGGTGAGAGAAAGTATTTGGGGCCAGACATGGTTTAGAAGACTAATGAAGCTATTGAGAAGATTCGATCCAGAATGCTTGCTTCGCAGAGTAGACAGAAAAGCTACGCTGACCCTAAGCGTAGGGATATGGAGTTCCAGGTTGGGGACCATGTGTTTCTGCAAGTTTCACCACTAAGAGGGGTGAGGAGATTTGGAGTAAAGGGAAAGCTGAGCCCTCGGTTTGTTGGACCTTTCGAGATCCTAGAGAGGATTGGACAGGTGGCTTACAGGTTGGCCTTGCCACTGTCGCTGTCAAGAGTTCATGATGTATTCCATGTCTCCATGTTGCGGAAGTATGTTTCAAATACGACGCATGTGCTGAAGTATGGGGACTTAGAGTTACAGACAGATTTGTCCTATGAAGAGTGACCAATTCAGATTTTGGATCGAAAGGACAAAGTTCTACGGAATAAGACGACTCTGTTAGTTAAAGTGTTGTGGAGAAATAGCAGGGTCGAGGAAGTGACCTGGGAGTTAGAGACAGCGATGCGGGATCAGTATCCCGAGCTATTCAGGTAAATTTCAAGGATGAAATTCTCGGTAGGAGGGGATAGTTGTAACGACCCAAAATCACTAATATGGCTCAAGGGCCTTGATTAATGTGTCAGGAGGGCATAATTGCTTTATGTGTGAATTTATTGATTTAATGCATGATTATATGATAAGCATGCTTGTATGATTATATGAATGCAAATGTGGTTAAATGTTATATCTGTGAAAACCACATTATTATGTGGGTAGATCTGCTGCAAGCGACTTGAGGCGATCCTAGGGAGCTAGATAGCGGGAAAGTCACAACGGGACTTAATATTTGACTTTGGACAAGTCAGGGGTATTTCAGGTATCGGGTGGTTATTTAGACTACCGGGTTATGGAAATAAATAATTGGAGATATATTTGAGATTAGGAAGTCTATGTGGGAACATTGGGGAAATTTACCATTTTGCCATCGGGGATGTTTCCGGTACCCCGAGCTTTGGGATTAACTTAATTGCTCAAGGATAGACTTAAGAGGCTTTAGAAAACAGTAGAACAAATTAGACCGACTCTTTCCTCTTCCTCTCTTTCTCTCTCAAAGGAAAAACACAGGACTTAGAAACTGTAGCTGGAATTCTAAGGATTGAAGCTGGGATTTAGAGGATTAGCTCAAGGGTTAATTAAGGATTCAATCAAGGACTAAGGTAAGAATTGATTCCCACTCTCTGTTGTTGAAATTTTGTGATTTGGTTGTGTTCTAAGTGGTTTTTATGGGTTTTGGATTTGAAGATTAAATTGAAGCTAGAACCTTGGAAGTTAGCCTAGAAATCTCTTGGAGGATTGATTCTGCAGTTAAGGTAAGCTCGAATTTATGGTTTAATGGCTGAACTTTTGGTGTTTCCATGGCTGGTTTTTTGTGTTCTTAAGTTAGTAAGTTTTAGAGATTGAAATAGGTTTTTGAAGGGCTTCTAGTCTAGCTTTCAGCTGGGTTGTGTTGCTGGAATTGTGTGGGAAGTCTTTGTGTAATTGAGTTGGGGTAGTTCTGGAGGAGTTTGAGTGAGGTTTGAGAGTCAAAAATGGAGGTTTTTCTGGGCACGTAGGGTTGGGCCGCGGCTCTGTTCTAAAGCGCTGCGGCACAACGAAGCAAAGGAGCCAAGGAGGCTCGGCCGAAGGGGAGCGCCGCGGTGCCACAGGGCAGGGCCGCGGCGCGTGTCTGCCTACAGAGAGGCTTAGCCTCTATTTCAGGGGCGTGCCGTGGCTAGGTTTCAAGGGCTGCAGCCCTTAGGTGCATTTCTGATATTTTGGGGATTTTAAGCGCGGGAACCTAACCTAGGGTGCACGGGGTCGATTCCACCATCGTGTTTGGTGGAATTCGATGTCCCGAAAGCTAGCAATGTACCCGGAAACCTTTATTTGAATATTAATGGAATCCATTACCTTGGTTGTGACTAGGTATTATGCTAGGGCTCGGGAAGCAGATCGTGCTCAAGAGTCGTCGCTCGTCAGTGAACGTGGAAATTAAAGGTAAGAAAACTGCATCCGATTGTGTATTTGTAATAGGACTAAGGGTTCCCTAATATGTATGCTCTAAAAGGATGGTATTGTGCCATGTAAACAATAAACCACGGCCTAAGAGTGCCCAAGGTTACACTAGCGCACAGGGCGCGGCCCGACCTATGGTAGCCAAGGACAGCTTATTATGCACTGAGCTCGGTTTAAGCGGGTCAGAGCCAGTGGGGTAAACAGGGGGTGCGGCCTAAGTTGTCGGCCCTGATTATCATATAACTTGATCGTTATTAATGCTTAGTTGCATCTTCGATTCTGAATACATGCTATGTGATTAATATGAGTGCTAGGTGTTTGATCATGCTTAAAGGATTATTCATCTGTTATTGTTGTTTGTGATGCATATTATGTTTTCTTGCTGGGCCTTGGCTCACGGGTGCTACGTGGTGCAGGTAAAGGCAAGGGCAAATTTGATCAACCCTGACTTGGAGAGCTCTGTGGGCCGAATGTACATGACCAGCTGCTCAGCCACCACGGTTGTGAGGATGACAGGAACAGGAGAGCTATAAACATATGTTTTGCCTTAGAGTGGCCAATGGTTGTCTGTATTTTGGAGATTTTGTAGACCAACTTTTAAACACTGTATCTTTTTGGGATCCCATGTGTAAAACTGTTTAATTATATAAAATGTATCTTTTGAGACCAAAACCTTTTTTAACCCTAACAAATTTATGGTTAGTGACACGTTTTTAATTAATTGACTTGATTAGCAAGTCCTGCACCTTTATAAGTACACAGTGTAGCGGTCTTGGCTATCCAGGGCGTTACATTATTGCATGCTTTCAACAATGCTTGACGAAACAAAGGAAAAATATATACACTATGACTCAGCACATGAAATGTGGCGAGCAATGACAGAGGAAGTCTTTGCTGAGTGTCATCGTTTGTATCAAACGAAAAAGGTAAATAAGATTTACATATATTTTTTCTATTTTGAATAGTAGATTCAAATTTTTGGATAGTAGATTCAAAAATATATGCCACAAATCTATTTTTCTTTTGTTTTTCCTTTTGCAGAATCAGAACTCTAAAAAGGAGGAAGAAACTGATGAAGATTATGATAGCGAGTAAAGAGCTGGAGGAGTAGGAGAGTAGTTTTATTTAGAAATTTTTTTGTTAGTTGAACAATTTAAATTTTTATTTTGTTTTAGAAATTCTAGATTTCTTTGAACAAAGAAAACTACAGTTTATATTGATAATGCGAGTAGTCATGGGAAGTTTAAAATTGGGCTGTTGTATGCTAGGCTTATTCACCAAGCTCCTGTCAAATATCATCAATTTGTTTGGAGCCGAATGAGTATTCCCAAGCATAAATTCATCACATGGCAAGCTGTTTACTCTAAGCTATTAACCAGAGATCATCTTCTTAGAATTTTTATGGTTCTTGACTCTGTATTATGCCCTGTTTGTGAGCTGGTTGATGAAAGCCACAACCACTTGTTTTTTGAATGCCTTTTTTCTCAGCAGGTGGTTCGGCTGATTCAGAGATGGGTTAGATGCACTTGACCTCTTTGTTTCTCTGCTTGGACTGATTGGATTGAAGACATGAAGGGGGGTAATCATGCCTCGTTAGTGGCTGCTGTTTTCTCAGCCACTGTTTATTATCTTTGGCATAACAGAAACATTTGTTATATTCATCACTATTCTCTTAGTGTCACAGCTGTAATAGATTTGATCAAAAAAGACATCATGTTTAGGCTTAGTTGTTTCTCCCATAAAAATTTAAGAGGCTTTAAGCTTAGTTAATGAAGGTAGTTGCCTTTGGTTGATTGTATCGGTTTTGGTCCTTTGGACTGAGTCTTGTTGTATTTGGTTTGTGATTAATGAAATTCATCTTTCTTGATCAAAAAAAAAAAAAAAGAAAACTACAGTTTAGAAATTTAGTTTACTATTAGTAATTTTGATTATTAATGTTTGGAAACTTATTTCTAATTTGGCATGACATTTATTTCTTTTATTAATAAAGTAGTTATTATTTGAAGAAATTATCTATTTACTTGTTATGAAATTGCTTTGGGATAAACAAATTTACATACTTATATATGAATGAACAATTTATTTACTTAATTCTGAATTATTTAAAACAAGTAATCCTAGATCTATTAAACGACAAAAGACTGATTCTAATAGTGAAACATATCTGTGGCACTTGAGACTGGGCCATATTGGTCTAGACAGAATAAATAGGCTTGTAAAGGATGGTCCTTTAAGAGAACTATCTAGTGGATCTCTCCCTGTTTGTGAATCCTGTCTAGAAGGCAAAATGACCAAGAGACCTTTCTCTGATAAAGGTTCAAGAGCCACATAACCACTTCAACTAGTACATACGGATGTTTGTGGTCCACTTAATGTACAAGCAAAAGGAGGTTATGAATACTTCGTCACTTTTATTGATGATTATTCAAGATATGGTTACCTATACTTAATGCAAAGAAAATCTGAAACTTTTGGAAAGTTCAAAGAATTTCAAGCAAAGGTTGAAAAGCAATTAGGTAAATCACTAAAAGCTCTTTGATCTGATCGAGGAGGAGAGTACTTGGATTTTGAATTCGAGGACCATCTATGTGAGCATGGCATTTAATCCAAACTCACAGCACCTGGAACACCACAGCAAAATGGTGTTTCTGAAAGACGAAACAGAACGTTATTAGATATGGTTAGATCAATGATGAGCTTCTCATCATTACCACTGTCATTCTGGGGCTATGCGACTCAATGTGCTCTATACATATTGAATGTTGTTCCATCTAAGTCTATCCAAAAGACACCCATAGAATTATGGAATGGTTGTAAACCTAGTTTACACCATTTTCGAATTTGGGGGTGTCCTGCACACATGCTTAAAGGAAAGACCGGGACGTTGGAATCACGCTCTGAAGTGTGCATGTTTGTGGGATATTCCAAAGAGACTAGAGGTGGAATTTTCTATAGTCCAAAAGAAAATAAAACATATGTATCGACAAATACAACTTTTCTTGAACATGACTATGTTAATAACCACAAACCTCGCAGTAAGGTTGTTCTGGGGGAGATGGTCTCAAACAAAGTTGCAAAGTCACCAGCAACAACCAATGAAAAACGGCAAGAGGAAATTGCTAATTCTAGTCAGAATAGTAAAGAGCCTCGTTGTAGTGGGAGGGTTAGTAAGCAACCCACACGCTATGAACATGAAGTTCAAATGCTTGTGTCTGAAACAAACAAAGATGATACATTGACATTTAAAGATGCAATGAATGATTGTGACAAAGACAAATGGCAAGAAGCCATGAACCAAGAAATGGAATCAATGTATTCCAATTCTGTCTAGGTTCTTGAAGATCCACCTAAGAATATCATACCCATTGGTTGCAAGTGGATATTCAAGAAGAAAAGAGGAGTGGATGGGAAAGTAGAGACTTTCAAAGCTAGGCTTTTAGCCAAAGGTTACACACAGAAAGAAGGGGTTGACTATGAAGAAACATTTTCTCCTGTAGCCATGCTAAAATCCATTCGTATACTCTTGTCCATTGTTGCGTGCATGGATTATGAGATTTGGCAAATGGATATCAAAACAGCCTTTCTGAATGGCTACCTTGACAAAACCATTTACATGTCTCAACCAAAAGGGTTCGAATTAAAAGGTCAAGAGCAAAAGGTTTGCAAACTTCTAGGTCCATTTATGGACTCAAACAAGCTTCTAGATCTTGGAATCTTAGATTTGATGACACAATTAAAATGTTTGGTTTTGAACAAAACGTTGACAAAACTTGTGTTTATAAACAAATCAAAGATGGTGTAGTAGTATTCCTCGTTCTTTATGTTGATGATATATTATTGATTGGAAATGACATAACATCATTATCAAAGGTAAAGAACTGGTTAGCTGAACAATTCCAAATGAAAGATTTGGGAGAAGCCAAGTATGTTCTGGGCATTAAGATTCTTAGAGATTGACAGAACAAAACTTTGGCACTGTCTCAAGCAACTTATATTGATAAGGTGCTAGAACACTTTAATACGCAAAACTCCAAAAAGGGTGATATGCCAACCCGTTCTGGAGTATTCCTTTCCAAGGAGCAGTGTCCTAAAACACCTCAGGAAGAGGAAGACATGAGACAGTATCCCTATGCCTTAGCGGTAGGCAGTCTAATGTACGCCATGTTGTGTACAAGACCTGACATTTGTTATGCAGTAGGGATAGTCAGTCGTTATCAATCCAATCCTAGATTGAGTCATTGGACTGCAGTGAAGAATATTCTCAAGTATCTTAGAAATACTAGAGATTATATGCTTGTATATTCAGGTGGAGTCCTGAAACCCACTAGTTACACTGATTCTGATTTTTAATCAGACAGAGATAGTCAGAAATCGACTTATGGATCAGTGTTTACTCTTGGAGGAGGAGCGGTAGTCTGGCAAAGTATCAAACAAACCAGCATTGCAGACTCCACCATGGAAACCAAGTGTATAGCGACTTGTCAAGCAGCTAAGGAGGCTATGTGGCTCAAAAAGTTCTATTCTGATCTGGAAGTAGTGCCAAATGTGGAAAAGCCACTAGTCCTATATTGTGACAACAGTGGGTCAGTAGCTAACTCAAAGGAACCATGGAGTCGGAAGAGGGGAAAGCACATTGAGAGGAAGTATCACTTGCTTAGAGAGATAGTTCATCGATGTTACAGTTGTGAAGATAGCTTCAGAGCATAATCTTGCAGATCCTTTCACAAAGACTTTATCCATAAAATCTTTTAAGGAGCATGTAAGAAACATGGGAATGAGATAGATGCCTCATTTCCTTTAGGGCAAGTGGGAGATTGTTGGAAATTGTGCCCAGAAAGCATATGTAGTAGACATTGTTTTATGAAATAAATAAATAAATTGAATTTGTTATGCATATATTTTATGGACTATAGTATTCGGTGATAATATTATTTAAATATCAGAAAAATTCCTAAGGTCATATGTGTGATCTCAAACACGTATTGGTACGGGGGGATTGTGTTTGAGATAAATAAACTTGAATAGTTCGCAGTAAAATAAAGTTATGG
Organism: Humulus lupulus; assembly: GCF_963169125.1. Classification (NCBI taxonomy): domain Eukaryota; kingdom Viridiplantae; phylum Streptophyta; class Magnoliopsida; order Rosales; family Cannabaceae; genus Humulus; species Humulus lupulus. The sequence continues at coordinate 50,632,766 of NC_084796.1, read as the reverse complement.
AATCTTTAGATTAATTACTGCAAATATAGTCCACTAGTATTATGAATACATGTGATCTAGATCTGAATCACTAGTGTAGTAGGATACTTTAGTGGAAGTACTTTATATATTAGAGAATATATAGAACTGGACCAGATATGTTTATTAATACTTAGTTAAATACGATTTCGAAGTATTAATTAAATATATCAACTGATGATCATATACACATAGGTCTTAATCTTGAAGTTACTATGAACTCCTGTTTATGTTATATTAGTTCTTTGATTCACTCGTTAGGGTCTGTCATAATGATCAGGCTAGAAACTTTTGTTTTGGGAACTCATTAATGTAAATGGTTGGGGACATAGTATACAGATATGGAATCTATGCCTTCTTGCAAGAGATTGAATAATGGTTCTCTTAAGGGTTGAGTTTTGGGACTAAAGGTTATTGGGGTCAAATTCATAATTATGTTATGAATTAACCTTCACTAGTAAAGTCAATGGTACTTAAGAAAACAAGAGATAATTAAAAGGGTAAAATGGTAATTTTATTCCCGATTGATTATGAACCATTATTAGAGGGTCAATTTGTATGCAATGATTATATCAATGGACGCTTTATCATTATAAAGTACTCAATAAATGAAATGTCTATAATTACAAGAGTGCAGTCTCATATTTATAGTGGAATAATCATGAGATTAATAAATTAAGATTATTTAATTAAAGAATTTAATTAATAATCTCAAATTTATTGGATCTTGGAATTATAGGTCCATAAGTCCCCACAGCGACTCTATCAACACTATTCAAGGCAAGAGTTGATATAAAGGAAAAAATAGTTAGAAGACATATTTAAGAAGAAATTTGTTCTTCGAGCCAAATATGTAATTATATGATAATAGTGATTAATTAATTAATTACAAATTAGTTGTGATTAACTAAATTAATTAATATTTAATTATTGTATAATTTTTGAAATTATATTAAATAATTAAATAATTTTTTAAATTATAATAAATTAAATATTTATTTTTGAAATTATTGGATTTAATTAATTGGTAGAATTAATTAAATATCTTTATTTGAGTGGGAGATGATAATATGATAAGTTCAAATTGGATTTGAATTTAAAAGATTGATATTTATTCAAATAATTAATTATATTTGATAATTAGTTATTAGGTTGTTAGATTTTTATCTGACAAAGTAGTTTGAATAAATAATTAAATAAAAATAGAAAAATCAAATATCCCTAAAAATTAGGATGGTACACCACCATACACAGTCCATGGACTTTGTGTGGCGTGTACTGCATATTTTCTGGGACAGATTTTTCAATTTGATTTATTTAAATTAATTAATTAATGGATAATTCAAAAAATCAGTTTTTGGATAATTTCATTAATAAGATAATTAATTAATTAAAAGATAAATTATAAGTTGGTTACAAATTTATTTTTTAAATTTTAATATTTTCTTTAAAGTATGACTAATCAGAAAATATACAAAAAACTAAGACAACTCAGTTATTCGCTCTGTGAAAAATAGAACGATATTTTTCTCTCCCTGAAAAGATAAAGAACTGATTCTCAGGCCTATTTTCTTGATCTCATGTGTTGAGTACATCAAGTAGAATCACAAATAAACTATCATTTATTCTCTAAGTGCCCACACACTTCTTGAGGTGTAGAGAACGTTGTGGAAGATCTTGGTGTGAGTACCTAGGAGCAGCTTGGATAGGAAGATCATTCTTATTACGAAAAGATAGCGAGGACACTCGATAGGCTTCAAGAGGTATGATGTAACGCCCTAAACTCCAGGGACCGTTATGGTGTGCATTTTGAACAGTGCTAAACTCGCTAACTGAGTTATTTGGCCATAATTGTGTGTCTAAGTAAGATTAGCGGTTAGGGTTAAAAATTTTGGTTAAGATATAGCATTTCACTAAAACGTTTACTGTATACATTGGGATCCCAAAATATAATTTAAAGGTTAATTACAAGAAAATATTTACAACCAGCCAATCTAAGCAGCAAAATAGGGTTTAGCCCTAGTTCCTCTTTTAACCCTCAGCTGTAGCTATCGAGCAGCCGCATATGTACACATCGTCACCTAAGCTCTTCAACTCAAGGATGGTCTAGCTTTCTTTTGCCTTTACCTGCACCACGTAGCACCCGTGAGCCGAAGCCCAGCAAGAAAACTCAATATGCTCATGAAGAGTAATAACATGTCATCAAGTCACAATGTGCATGCCTAGCAATTATAGCCCTATTCAAGCATGCAAACAAGTTCAGATAATGACGGGGGATTCATGATGAGGAATCATGTCCTCCTGAATGGATGACTATCAACTCAATCCTAATCAGATGAGTGATTTAACACTTTGTGGTTCCATTAACCATAACGAGTGACTGACGAGCAAGTCACTACGGGGCTCAGCACCCACAACCATGTGACTGATGATCATTATAATCATACAGAGCTTATAGCCCTAAACAAATGAGTGAATATCCCTTCGATGTTCTATTTAACCATAATGAGTGGCTGACGAGCAAGTCACTACAGGGCTCAACACCCACAGCCATGTGACTGAAAAAGTCACCTGGGCCTTCTGGCCCTGGCTCTGATGGGTAAGTCACTACTTAAATAGATGAGTGACTGATGGGTAGTCACTACGAGCTCAGCACCCATAGCCATGTGACGAAGCAGTCACCTGGGCCTTCTGGCCCTAGCTCTAAGTGACTAGCCATAGGCTAGACAAGCGCTTTTAGTTTTCATCGAACTTGAGGTCGGTCCGGCATTAATGCTCATTTTGAGTCATTCAATGCAGATGTCGATTAGATCTAATCTTTGTCGGCTTGCGTTAAACACGCTAAGACCGTTCTTGACTTATTAGTCAATACCATGTGACCAGTGCTCAATACTACTGCCGAACTTGACAAGTGAGCCACAACTTCATAGTAAATACTGACACCATTGCCAATTCTGACTAGTTAGTCAGTGCCACGCACAAGTAAGCAATGCTACCAGGCATATATCATATGTCAAATATCCAAATGTAGGGCATTCAGCATGCTTACTTAACAATTTCTAGCATAATTAGGATCATGCACAAACACAGAGACTCAAGCTCTGATCAATCTCATATTCAACATTCATGGCATGCCCTAATCACATGTTTCTTGCATCACATGCATCACATACTAGGTGCAGTTTTCTTACCTCTGGTCCAAGCACAGGTTACCAATAAACGAGCCACAAGCACAATCCTGATTCCAAGCCCCTAGCGATAACCTAGTCACAACCATAAATTGTGATCTAATGAGTTCAAGTTCTAAAACCCAATCCCGGAACCAAGACCTAGCCTCTGGGACATTGAATCCCACTAAACCGGGTAGTAGGAACGATCCCGAGGCCTAAGGTTTGAGTTCCCATGATCAAAACATCACTTTAGCCACAAATGCCCTCAAGCAATGCGGCCCGCCTCCCCAAGCGCCGCAGCCCTTAGGCCCTTCAGCAACACCGCCCACCTGCACCAAGCTCGGGTCGCGGCCCCACCTCTAAACCTAGCCAAAACCACATTTTCTCCTTTTTAAAACCTTCCAAAAACCTACCCAAACATCTCCAAATTCCAAAATCAAAGCTCTCAAACATCCTAATCATCCAAAACCTTTAAAACCCAAGCCTCAAATCATCCAAAAACTCATCAAAACACAAAATCTAATTCAAGCTTAAAAACTTTAAAAACTTAGAATTTAAAACTTGGATTACCTCCGATTAAGTTGTTTCCCAACTAAATCCTTTGGCTAATAAACTTCTAATCTTCCCTAGAATCGCTATGCCTCGATCCTCGCTTGAATCCGAGTCCTAGAACTCACGTTTCCTTCGAAAATGTGATCGGGTGTCCAAATGGAACTTTGAAGGAGAGAGAATGTTCTTAACGTTCTTTTTATTTCTTAACAGGTTACTTCAAGCTTAAGTAACTCAAACAAATCCTAATGCTCGGGGTCCCAAAAACGTCCCCGGGGGCAAATTAGTCAAAACTTCCAGAATTTCCCCCTGATCATACTAACTCCCAATTTATCATCAAATATTTATTCCCATTACCCAATAACCCGATAATGTGCTAAATATCCCTTGACTCACTCCAAGTCAAGTATACATCCCGTTGTGACTTTCCCACTAGCTTACCTCCTAGGATCGTCTCGTGTTGAGTAACCCTTGCATAACCAATTAATAATGAAGCACCACACACATACCACATATATGCCAAATATGCCCAAAATGGCCAAAATATGAAAATCACCCAATTAATCAGAAATGGGTTCACATGCATATTTAATACACCTAAACATGCATAGAATCATTTCATAACATAATAAATCAATTATGGCCCTCCCGGCCTCCTAATCAAGGTCCTAAACCTTATTAGGAAATTTGGGGCATTACATATTATTTCTATTCCTGACTTGCTTATGATTAATGTATATATATTAATGGATCTGCATATTTAAATGTAGTTTAAATATGTTACAAAATTTTTGTTGTACACTGGGCCAACCCCACCACCATTCCGTTGCGTATTAGGAAACTCGTTCATAACATCTCTTTGAATTCAATTTTAGAAACATGTTCTAGGTTATCTCATATTAATTTGTTTAATATTAGATCTATATGAAAATAAATAAAGATCATGTATAACTTTTCCTAACAGCTGAGAGTTTACCCAACGAGCTTCAAAACCTAAAAAATAGCTTACTTGTCCCAATGTTTTTAATGCAAAAATAAGTGTCCAAAGCAAAGATTAGTTGTTGAATATCCTTTGAATTTGCACCTGTAATTAGAATATCGTCAACATATACAAGTAAAAGTATGAGACTACCATGTTTGAGCAGTGAAACAATGAATTATCTGAAATAGAATTCGCAAAACCCCATGACAATAATGCTTCTTTGAGTTTGGCAAACCATGCCCTTGAAGCTTGTTTCAAACCATACAAGGCTTTGTTTAACTTGCAAACATATTCAGGATGATTAGAGTCTTCAAACCCCTTTGGCTGAGCCATAAACACATGAAGATCGTCATAAAGCCTTTCTTGGTACTGTGCAACAAGGATCGGAGATGGAGCATCCGAGCTTTAGAATTGTGAACAATTGTTCAAGATTGGTCCACAAATCAGCTAAGGTCTCACAGTGAATGATATGGCCTATCATGGATTCGGAGATGGTAGACATAAGCCAAGAAATTTAGTATCGGCCAAGCTTAACCCAATTCTGATAAGCTGGATTTCACACCATTTGAATGGCATCTGTAGATTCTGTGATAGTTTGGACAAGCCTCGCTTGTGTTCGGGGAAGAATACCATCAACACCATATGCCCAAATTGCTAGAAGAACTTAAGAACGCTAATAAGAATAGTTACTCCAATCAAGCTTCAAGGACAGTATCAACATGGTAGTTGAAACACATGAGGGAACTGAGGAAGAAGACGTAGCTGAAGACGAGGAACTTGCAGTTGAGGACGCCATGGATCCAAATCTCGGCTCTGGTACCAACTTGATAAAATTTCATATCAAAATGAGAAGAAAATATGAGAGAAAATAATTTGTGAACTCGTGTAGATTTCATTAAAGAAAAAGGATTTTATACAAAAGAGCTAAAGAGTTTAGGTTATCACAAGTAACCAACCATGGTAGACTTAACTACAATCAGTTAGAAAGAGTAAACTAGAGTAACAATACTAACATACCAAACAAAAATACTAACTGAACTGACGACAAAAAATATTCTATCTTTTTTCTCAAGTATTGTCTTCAAGAAAGTAGTCAATACTATCCAAAACACAACACAATAATGAACCAGCCGAAAAATTCAAACATAAAACCACTAGGATTAATCGAAAAACTAATAGTTACAAACCTTAAATTTCTTGATAAATCATATCTTTGGATTATACTTTGCCTCCATTTTCAATATTTTATATTTTTTTTAACAACCTTAACACTCTTGTAAATGCTCTATCTCAACTATCTTTGCAAAAATGTTATTTTTATGCTTATTTAGAAAAATTCCAATAATTATTCAAAAAGTTTAGTGGGGCTTTATTAAAAACATGCAATATGGGCCCATTTGTTTAAAAACAAAATAAAATGTATTTATACAGTTCATAAGAAAATAACAAAATCCCACTGAAATTTAAAGTAACATAATAAAACTCAAATATGTCTCTTGACGTTTCTTAGATCGTTTCCGTCCACGTGCTCCCCACGACTTACATACATGACTTTGGAAACTCCCAGCCCACCATGCGTGTCAAAGATATCCTAACATCTACCTGAAAGGGGGAAAGTAAGGGATGAGCTAAAAGCCCAGTAAGAAAGTACAAGTATAAAACACAACAAATAATTATAATACAAACTAGTCTCAGCATCATAACTTTAAACTCAAATATCATAGACATTTCCATAATAAGCATAATCTTCATATAACAAACAACATAAACATATAAGCTGTATCTCTATTAGGTAACCAAGAAACTCGAGTCCTAGAATAACCTCATCTTGCCCTTGGATCTCTTGGCGCGTCCGCCCTCTGAGTTATGTCATACCTTAGTAACTCCTATTGTTGTGTCGCGTTCAACACGCTAACAACACTCTGCTATTTGAATACAATCATACATCATATCAATAACATACAATTCATCTTATGATATCAAGATCAATTCTCAACATTTCCAATATAGCACATAAAATTCTAACTTCTTTACCTCAAGTCCAAGCTATTAAAATGGCGGGATAACTTCACAACGAGCCTCCTTGGTATTGTTCACAAGCACACTAACAATGGTTAAGCCCTTGATACCCTAGAATTTTGAAACCTCATTCTTCCTCTTCTTCTTTCTCTTTCTTTTGAACTCACTCTCTCTCTCTCTCTTTCTCCCTGGGTAGGCGGTTGTGGCATAGAGAAAAGATTAGCAACATGCTCTCTAGGGTTCTAAGGTTCTATTTATAGTGTACTAGGTTTTCAAATATATAAAAAAAAAGGTAACCTAGTTTATATTAATTCTTTATTTCCTATCAAAAATAAAATCAAATAATGATTGTATTCAGCCAATCAAATCCCATTGGCAATTGACAGCACACTAACTTCTCTCTTTCCTTCCTTGGCACACCACACTAATAAGAAAATGTCTAATTTTCGTAGCTCTAAGATCCTGACACTTTGGGACTCCATTTTGACATTGATAACTTGTGAACTAGGGTTCGGTTTCTTCTACAAAGTTATAGGTTATCAAATTATCTTTCCAATGGTATCAAGTTTGTCTAAATAAGACATTTAAAACTCAAGTTATGACTGTTTTAATTAGGTTTGGTCCAGAGTTACGGGAACTACACAAATGGCAACTCTCTTCCTTGCTCACCACTTCTTTCTCTGTTTCCTTTTCACAAAATGAACACATGCATTTCTAGAACCTTCTCCCTTTAATTCTCAATTCTACTTTCTCAGCAATATCCAAGGACAACTAATACAATCACTCACAAAATTTACTTACCAATATTTTATTTTCTCAAATTCAAATCAAGAAAAGATGACAAAGATTAAATAAGGCAATATCTAATTTCCTTGCTCTTCAACTCACGCCACCTTCTCTCTTTCTTTCTCACAATTTGTTTCAATTTCTCACTTGTGTGAACACAAGTCTTCTAGAATTCTCCAATGATAGTCTTTCTAAAAATAGGGAAATCATTCACATTCCCACTATTTAGTCTAGGTTCATGACACTCTCTTGCATGCTCACCATGCATGTCATGTACTTGCACACACACACAATCAAGCAAGTCTATCACTACTAACCATGCACACACATGCACACAATCATAATTATTCAAATAAATAAAACAATTAAAAATCAATTCAAGTCATTATACACTTAACACTTAAATAAGTAAATAAAACAACAATAATCCAAACACATGAACAAATAATAATAAATAAATAAATTGGTGTGCTACAACTCTTCAATAGAGGTTTAGAAGATAAATAGACTTTCATCTGTTTGATCATATTCGCCTATGCAGATTTGGAACCAGAAACTAATGAAACTACATCTTTTTTTAGCAAAAAAATTAGAATTAGAGTGGGTGACCATCATTGTTAGGGTTTAAAACTAAGAAAACAAAAGAGAAATAAAAAAAGAAAAAGAGAATAAAATGAACAAATAAGAAAAATGAGTACAAATCATGATATCATGTTGCATTAACTCTTAGGTCATATAAATTTATATATAGGGAGCTTTTTAAGATGTATCACTTTTGCCTTTACCAATTAAGGCAATATCTGTTTTTGGTACGTGAAGAAATTATATCACAATTTTTTTATATATACTGATGTATATTGTAATATAGCAAACAGCCCATCAAATTTTTAAAAATTCAAATAATTTACAATACCAAAATCAGGGTCCAAACAGTATGTTTTACATGCGTATAATAATAAAATAAAAAACGCATGCAACTCAATATTTGAATCGTATTTTCGACATCATAAATTATTCAAAATTTCTCAAAATCTGGTGGGATACCTGCTATAACTATAGTGTATGTTGTCATATAAAAAAAATGGGTTATAATTTCTCCACGTGTCGAAAATAGAGACATCCCTACCATAGGGGCAAAAGTAACCCCCATACTTAAGAAACTTCCTATATATACTGAAAGTAATTGAATCACAAATGGCTCATTTTCAAGACTAAGATCATACAAAGTCAAAACATGGGTCATTAACAAAATGTGACTAATATGAGATAGAGATACTCACGAAAATTTAGACAATAACCCTATGTTTGGTAGAAAAGAAAAGGGAGAGGGAAGAAAGTTGTTGACTGTTTTTTTCGTCAACTTACGCAGAGTAATAAATGAATAATTGTTTTTTGTGTGATATCCTAAGTGGAATATTTGCTGTGAATAACGAGCCAAAGATAGAGAAATAAATATTGTAACAAATGTAAAAGACACAAATTTATAGTGGTTCTGCCCAAAAAAAAATGACCTACATCCACTTTAGTCAATTGTATTTATGATGATCTTTGAAAGAGCAAGAACAGTTACATTGAGTGTTGATTATGTTCTTGAGGTAGTTACAACAATGGAGAGTGAATGCCCTCTAGAGGATGAGCAATTTCTAACCCACTAACCAACCCTTTTTACATTTTACATTGCAGTATTTATAGCCACGGAAATGGGAAGAGTTGAAGGTGGCAAGTCGTTTCCCAATCCGGCTAATTTCTGAGACACTTGGAAGAATACTAGGTTTCTGTACCTTTCAAATATGGAAATCTAGCGTGTCCCTTGCATGAGGAGGTTGATTGTATATTTTTGTGCTGAGGAAGGCTCGAGTGGCGAGGGCCATCGGCGATGGGGGACTAGCGAAGAGCCCCTCGTCCTTGTGAATGAAAACGGCCTAGTGTGAATGGCGACAGGGCCTAAACAGCTGCTGGTCGATTGACTCGTGTAATTGGAGAAGTAGACTCTTACCCATGAAGTCTATTTATGTCTAAGTGTGGTGGGAGTGATGAGGGTCACTCCCTTGCTGAAGGACAGTGATTACGGTGCCTTGCCACTTCACCACTTGTTTTGACATGTTATCAGTTATGCGGGCCGCCACATGGCAATACCAAAATCGGGTATAACAAAATTATAGGAGAGAAAAGTCTCAAATTAGAAAGAAACATTAAGAGAATAGTTCAACAAAAACCAAATAATAGTGAAATTACTTAAATACTTTTACACAAAATAATAATAATTTAAGGGTGATGTAATTTTACAGTAATTCAATTTACAACTAAGATCACTCATATAGGTAATGTAAAATATAGATAAGAAGTATAAAAATAGTCAACCTGTATAAATATATAGGAGAATTCTTCTATAGGGGCTTCACTTTAAACCCTACTGGTGGGACTCTCAGTGTTCTCGACCCGTGAACAGTTTTCGGCGCGATTGTTTATATGACCGTGTATATTGTAGCTATTTAGAGCATCCTGAAAATTTTCAGAAAATTCTGAATAGTTTACAGTACCAAAACTAAGTTCAAACATGTTGTTGCACGCGTGACTAATTTTTTTTATGCGCGTGGAAAGCACATGTTTGAACCTAGTTTTCGGTACTGTAAACTATTTGGAATTTTCTGAAAATTTGCAGGATGCTCTAAATAGCTACAATATACACGGTCATAAAAAAATCGCGCCGAAAACTGTTTACGGGTCGAGAAATACTGAGAGCCCTACCGATAGGGCTTAAAGTGAAGCTCCTATAGAAGAATTGTCCTAAATATATTTATATATATATGTAAAATATAAAGAAGAAGTACAAATGCTTCAAAAATTATTTTATTAATTTCTCATTCATGATTCTCTCTTTCTCATAGGAATATTTTTTTATAGTTAGACAAAATATTTGAAATAAATAAAAATAAGATAAACGGATGTATAGTATAATTTAAAATAAAATAAAAAAATTTAAAAAGTAAAATTTTGGTGATGTATTTTGAATGATAGAATAAAAAAAATTAATGGAAGTGTTGAAAGAAATATATACTTTTCTATCTATTCCTCTAATTTTCTATCTTTATTATATTTTTTTCCAAACATAATGTAAAGCTTATAAAATAATATACACCCAAATGCAAAGTCTGGGCAATTTGAGTTCGAAAAGGGCCCCATCAGAAAATTACAAGCTTTCGAATGTTTGACTTATAAATCACATGAAAATGAAATAAGAATGGTAAATTGAAATAACTAAAAATAAATTAATATTAAAATTAATAAAATTCTTCTAATTGAAGGAAAGTCCTTTCCATTACCTAATCTAGATCATTAATCACTTTAATTATCGTTTACGAAGTATTGAAACGTCATATTTGCTTAGTTCCATTTATTATTTGAATCCCTTTTGAAATAATTATTTCTTCTACAACTTGAGGATGGGTAAATTTTATGAAAAAACAAAAAAATAGAGTTCTAACCTTTAGACCGTGAAACCATTAAACCTCAACTACCTCATAAATGTGATCAAGTAAATAGGCTACCTTAATGGCATTAGCAGGAGTAAGCAAACAAAAGTCTTCTTCAAAAGACCGCATAACTTATAAAAAGATTTGTATTTTTTTTTTTTTGAGCTTGTGTTTTATTCTATTACATGTTTGGACCATATATTTTAACAGATTATTTTTTGAATTATGTGTTTTGTTAAATAGTTCATATAGATCATTGAACTCAATTTTGATCAAAAAATTTTAAACTAAAATTACAAATAATTCACCAAACTAACAACTCAGAATAAAAGCACAACTATTCTCTCTAACAACTGTGTTGTTTTATTCAAATTTTTATTTATTAAAATTGGATTCAGGGGTCTATTTTAACAATTTTACAAAACACATGATCCAAAATATAATATGTCAAATCACAAGGTCCAAATAGGTAATGAGACAAAACACACTGTCCAAAAAAGTATAAACCCTTTATAAAATCTACTAGATTAAAGCTTTTAGATGTAGGTCATGTATGATTGGAGGGAAAATAATGAATATCATTTTTATTTCATTTGTTTGTTTAGTTTCAATTAATATCATGTTTATTAAACTGTAATTAAAATAAAAATAAATCAGAGATGAATGAGAATAAAATATAGAAGAATGATGTGTGACATCTGCCTACCAAATTTAAGTATTTATTATTTATTAACTATACTAGCTACTTCAGTATGGCAGTAAATAGAGGTCGATTTCAAATTATTATTCAAAATAAGAAAAACAAGAATTAAACAGGGGATTTGATTTTAAAACTACTAGCATAAAAAAGATTAAAGAACTAAGGATAATACGATTTTAAAGAAGTAGTTAAGAATTACTCTCCACCTTCGACAATCATTCTATCAACAATGACAAATGATATTCCCTATTCACAATTAAACTATTAATCCTGCAGATAACACTTATGCAGTCAATTATCACAGTTTTCCTATTATAATTAATTAAAGCTAAGCACTCTTAATTAATCATTTTTACCAAACAATAAACTTATTAAGCATGCGATCTATTTAACCCATAAAAAGCATTACACTCTCTAGAAACAGGTTAATCTAGGCAACAAACTCATTAAGCATGCAATTAATGTAACTTATGTTCTATTTTTCATCACAATTAAAATATCTATCACAATACTGTTGACTGTATTTTTAGCCAACGCGTGAGAATGTCAATTACGACAAGCCTTCAAGAGAGAAAAAAACGACACAGACGGTTTAATGAACAAAAAGTAAATAACACAAGAGATTTTATAGTGGTTCAGCCCCGATTGTCGGTAATAGCCTAATCCACTTAGAGTTGTGATTTATAGACCTGTACTCAAGATCAGATGGACTGAGCCAACTGGGTTTCTTCAGTACAGATGGCAAAAATACAAGAATTCTCTCTCTAGAATACTCAGACCCAACTTTCTCTCTCTAGAATACACAGTCCCAATTTTCTCTCTCTAGAAAGAAGAAGCAGAAGAAGCCCCTCTCTCATCCCATCAGTTCTCTATTTATAGGCTTAGGGTCATACAACTGATATCCCTTAGAACCGGGATATTTTATTATTCATCTTATATTTATATTACAAGAAACATTTAAAATACAACTGATTCCTCAATTTGAGTGAGGAATGAGAGATTCCCGGATGCTTAGACCAATTCTTGCTAGAGTCGTTCTGGGGACTTTGACGTAGTCTCACATGCATGTTGATTACTCCTTCAAGCTTTCCTTGAACCAAGGTGATACAAGCTTGGCTCTCCTCGGACCAAGGTGGTTCGAGGCATCCTTCTCTCTTGTTTCTCTCCTCGGACAAGTTCGAGCATACCTCTTCCATTCAAGGTCCCTTCGTACCTTGTGGCCTTCTCCTCGGACCAAGGTGGTCCGAGGCATCCTTCTCTTGCCTTCTCCTTGGACCAAGGTGGTCCAAGGCATCCTTCTCTTGCCTTCTCCTTGGAGCAAGGTGGTCCAAGGCATCCTCCTTGACATCTCACCTTGGACAAGCCTGAGGCACTCTCCTTGGCACCTCACCTTGGACAACATTGAGGCAACCTCCTTGGCACCTCACCTTGGACAACATTGAGGCAACCTCCTTGGCACCTCACCTTGGACAACATTGAGGCAACCTCCTTTAGCATCTCCCAAACATGTCCGATCGAACATTGTATAGGCTCTCCTTATCAAAATCTAAGTCTCCATTCTCTTGCATGAGACTCCTCCTCCTTAGCTACTTACCTTGGACACGTTCGAGCCAACACTTAGGAAACCTTGGGAGGCTTGCCTCCTACACACCCTTGGGGTCTCTTAGGACCACATCCTCCTTAGGGTCTCCTAAGACCACTTTCTTGAGTTCTCCTCGGACCTCATCCTTGGGTTCTCCTAGGATCACTCCCTTGGGGTCTCCTAGGACCACATCCTCCTTGGGGTCTCCTAGGACCACTCCCTCCTTGGGGTCTCCTAGGACCACTCTCCTTAGCCTCCTAGGATGCATTCTCCAATTTTTGGGTATAACAAATACCTTAATTGCAATTTATCACTCTACTTAGAATCTGAAACTATTAGGTGAATAGCAATCCTAAGATGATAATAGAATAATGCAAAATCATAATTAGTGGTCGTCTAAATAAGATTCATGACATTCAAATAGAAAAACAGAAGCAATTTATTATAAGGGAATAGAAAGAATATAATTTATCAATGCATTTAAGATCTAATGTCTAGGGCTTTGAAACAACCCTTAACTAAAAAGAAAACTACTCCTTAATCAAATTCATGATCATAAACATAAACATTCAATGAAAATAAAGGAGATTTGAGAAGAAAGAAAAACTAGATTAAAAAATAAAGATGACAGTTTATTTTCTTCTCCTCTGCTGCTCTACTCTAGACTCTAAAATTCGCAATCCAAAGTTATTTTAAAAGTTAACCCTAATCTCTTTTATATATGGCTACATTTAAAATTCAAAAATTAAGAAAAAAAATGAATCGACAGTTGCGACTAGTGTCATTGGTAGCCGCGGTCGCTGGAGGTTTTTTGGGCATTTATCGAGCTCCGGCCACAGTCAGGGCTTCTTAGCGACGCGGTCGCTGAGCTCTGTCGACCAAGCCGCGACTAGTGATTATGTTGGCCATGGCCACTACCCGTTTTCAGCGCGCGTGCAATTTCTTCAAAATCTTCAACTTTAGCCTTGGACCTCGAGTTTAGGGATTTCTAAAACACTTCAAACTCGTCCCAAACTTTATTTTCTCGAGTCCTATTGTCTCCCATCAATATCTAGCCACAAAAATGTTAGGAAAACTTATATAGGATCTTTATTTATTTTCATGTAGATCTAATATTAAACAAATTAATATAAGATAACCTAGAACATGTTTCTAAAATTGAATTCAAAGAGAAACAAAGACAAGAATACTTACAGTAAACTAATTTAATTACTGAAATGAGATCTCTATCATTTAACACCTTGAACCAAACTAAAAGGAAACCATCGTTTCACTTCTTCATCAGAAGCTATAGATGTTTGTAACATCCCAAATTCCCTAATGTGGCTTAGTGCCTGGATTAGGGGGCCGGGAGGCAATAATTGAGTTATTATGTGACTTGTATTATAATATAATTATGCTTGCATGCTAGAAATATTAAATATGTGTTTGTGTGATCGAGACCACATTATTATGTGGATATATTTGGGTTATTCGACTTGAGGCGATTCCGATGAGCAAGTTAGCGGAAAAGTCACAACGGGGTTTTATACCCGACTTGGGGTGAGCTTGGAGGTATTTTAGTAATTTAGTACATTACCAGGAATTAGTGGGTAATAGGAAATTAATGGTAATCGTGTGAGAGTATTGGAAATAACGGGAATTAAAGGACGTAAATTGTAGATAGCGGGGTTTGAGACAAAGGACAAAATTGCCCTTGAGAGCATTTGATGAATAGGTTAAGGGCAAGGGGCAATTAGGTCATTTCCATTCAATTTAGGATGTGGTTGGCTGGGAACCCCTTAGAAGACTTAGGAAACTAAATGAAAAAAAAAAATCTCAGCAGCTCTCTCTCTCTCACGTTCAGTATTTCATCTCTTGGAGCTTAAGGTGGTTTGGGTCAATTTGAAGGAGATTGGCTTGAAAGGAAGGCCTAAAACTAGGGAATTTTTGGGAGCAATTAGCACTTGAGTCATACAACTGAGGTAAGGGTTCTGAACTGAAGTTTTTATGCTAGTTCAATTGAATTATTTAGGGCTATGGTGTTTTTCATGCTTGATAGTTGGGAGATTGGGTTTTGAGATTTTTGATGAGTTTTAATATGGTAATTAGTTAGGTCTTGTAGCTAGGAAGGGTTGTGTTGATTGTGAGAATTGAGTTGGAAGATTGGGATAGAATTGGGTGGTTTTTAGTTGGGTTCAACTGAAGAAAAACCCAAAAAATCTAGGTTTGAAGGGTTGGGCCGCGGCCTTGTTTTTGGTATGCCGCGGCCCTATGATGCAAGAGGGAGCCAGGAGGGCTTGGAGGTAGAGGCGGGCCGCGGCGCCTCAGGGGTGCGCCGCGGCGCATGTTGCTTTTCCAGGGAAGTCGAGCCTCTAACTTAGAGGCGGGCCGCGGCATGGGTCTCTAGGGTCGTGGCTCTTAAGGGGATTTTTGGCTCTAATGAGGTTTTTAGATCGGGAACTTAACCATTTGGGCTCGGGGTCGATTCTACTCCCTTGTTAAGTGGAATTCGACATCCCGGAGGCTAGTATTTGGTCTGGAAGCTTTTATTCTTCTATGGTTGATGGAATTCCTTATTATGGTTGTGACTAGGTCTACGCTAAGGGCTCGAATCAGGGATCATACTCAAAGGGGCGTCGCTAGTAACTCGCATTCGGATCGAAGGTAAGAAAACTGCACCCATTACGTGGATGTGTGATTAGAGTTTAGTCAATGGTGAACATAGACATGATTAAGGCTTAAGCTCTGTTGTTGAATATGATTACAATTATGCTTGTGGATATCTGATTAGGTACACTGGAATGTGCATAATTATGATTATGCTTATGACTGCTATTTGGATGGATTATGATACATGGTAATCACTGATATGTATGTTTTATGAGTTACGTGATTGTTTGTTGTGACTGGGAAGCTTGGTTTATAGACCAGAGGGTTATTAGAATGTTAAATGGGGATCGACTTATTAGTCAAGAGTATATTGGACTTCGCAAGGCTCGTCTTATAAGTCGAGGGCAAGTGAGGCTTGACTTATAAGTCAAGGACTTAAAGTACTCAGTTTATAAGCTGGGATTGGCATTGTGCACGTGGAGTGCAGGCCACCATGGCTGGGCCACCCTGGGAGTGCAACATGCACTTGACTGGCTCGGATGCCAACAAATTGAAAGGAAGTGCGACACGCGCTTGCGTGACCCCATGGTTGCCAACTTGTATAATGAATACGCCAGTTTCAGTTATTATTATTTGATAGTTATATTACACTGTGAACTGTTCAATATGTTTTCTTCCTGAGTCTTTTGGCTCACAGGTGCTTTGTGGTGTAGGTAAAGGTAAAGAGAAGCTTAAACAACCATGAGTCGGAGGGCTATAGCAGTGACATGTACATATGCGGTCCGCTCGACCACCACGGCCGAGATGTTCGATGGAACTAGGGATGAACTCAACTTTTGCCGCCTAGGTCGGCTTATTTTGTAACTTGAATGTTGTAACCAGCTTTTAAACTGATGTTTCTGGGATCCCTTGTAAGGAACATTCTTTTAATTTAATGAAATTATTTATGAGTTGACCAAAAGTTTTCACACCTAAACCTTTAGTGGCTTAGTCACACGTTTAGTCCAAATGACTCATTTAGCAAGTCCAGCACTAGTTTTAAACACACTTGGTAACGGACCCTAATTAGCAGGGCGTTACAATTTGGTATCAGAGCAGCCAAGGTTTAAGGGTTCCTGATGTTGGACTGGGCATGTACATTCACTGCTAAAGAGAAGCTCGATTCAGGGTTGGGTAACTATTAATATAGTTATGTGTATATTTGCTTAAATGAATTATGTGTGCTTTACCTGCTAGTCTAAATAAGGAGCATGAGTTATTCTGGTAGGGCCTGGCCCTTGACTACTGTATGTAGGTTGAGAATGTGTTTATTAGCACGATAGATATTTGTAAATGCTATAGGATTGCTTATTGGCGTCATTGAACTTGATGAATGTCAGAAATTCTTATTAGCGCTGATGTATGTATACCCAGGATAGAGGACGCTTATCAGCACTGTTACATGTTAAGGGAAAATGTTTATTAGCATTGCTAAGTGGTTATGCATGCCAAGAATATGCTTATAAGCATCTTGTTTAAGTGATATCGTGAATTTCTCTGCTTATCAACATGATTATTGTATGTGAACTATTGGGATGCTTATTAGTGTTGTCAATGCATGTGGATGCTTATTCGACCAGTTTTGAACCACGGGTTGATGTGAGATATTGTTATTACTGCCTGATAAGTTGAGTCATTGATTGCAGATAGACTTGGAAGTATGCTTCTAGGGAAATCCAATGAGCCAGCCGGCGTTGGGAATCAGGCCGAAAGTAATGATCAGGGTCAGAACCCTCCGCCAGCCCCTGAGAACTGACAGCAGGTGCTTGCAGATTTGCAAGCTCAACTGCAGAGACAGAATGAAGAAATTCAACAGTTGCGCAACAGTAGGTTCCAGCTGGGAACGCTACATCAAGGGTCCTATCTGCTTTTCCAGTACCGGTCGTACAACAGCAGATAGAGTTGGAGAACCGCTGGGAGTTGGTATATAAGCAGTTCAGGAAGCAGCACCCTCCGGTTTTTTAGGGTGGTGCAGATCCACTTAAGGCAGAGCAGTGGATGGCTATGATTACATCTATTTTGGATTTCATGAGAGTTGTGGAAAATGAAAGAGTGGCCTGTGCCACGTACATGTTTCGGGAGGATGCCCAAATCTGGTGGGAGGTGGTGTCCCAAACTAGGAATGTAACTACAATGGGTTGGGAAGAGTTTAAAACCCTCTTCAATGAAAAGTATTACAATGAGGCCGTTAAAGCTGCAAAGGCCGAGGAATTCAGTAAACTGTTGCAAGGGGGTATGTCAGTGACCAAATATGCCCTAAAATTCGACAGATTAGCCAAGTTTGCTCCAGACTTGGTGCCCACTGATGGGACAAGGAGGGAAAGATTCCTTCAGGGGCTTCAGCCTATGATAGCCCGGGATGTCAGAATTACCACTGTACCTGGAGTGACGACATACGCTCAGGTAGTGGAGAGAGCCCTTACTACAGAGGGAGCTGAGAATAAAATATGGCGCGACAAAGCAGCCAGGAGGGATATGAGGAGGACGGGACCTCCCTTTTCAGGATCAAGTAGGGGCGGAGGCCCCAGCGACCAGAAAAGGAAGACTTCAGATACTAGTTCAGCTCCTAGACCTGATAGGAGGCCACAAAGTGCACAGATTGGCCGCCAGAGCGGCAATGAGAACTGGAAGACATATCCGGAGTGTGCCAGATGCAGGAGACGTCATCTGGGTGAGTGTCAGGCGAAGGCCTGTTTTGTATGTGGACTTGTGGGGCATCTCAAGAAAGATTGCCCAAAATTGAAGAAGGAAGAACCTAAGAAGCCAGACAACTCGACTCATCTCGAGTATTTGCATTGACACAAGCTGAAGCAGAGGCTAGGCCCTTAGTGGTCACAGGTCAACTTTCTAGTGCTGGCATATCTTATTTTGTGCTGATTGATTCTGGTGCTACACAATCTTATGCATCTAGTAGGATTATTGATAGTTTGTATAGGCCCTGTGAGTTTTATGCTGTGGGATTTGGGACATTGCTACCCACTGGGGAATTGGTGGTTTCCAGGAGATGGGTTAGGTCTTTACTGGTAATGGTAGATGGCAAGGAGCTATCGGTTGATTTGATAGAGTTAGCTATGTCTGACTTTGACATGATTTTGGGAATGGACTGGCTAACTAGATATGGAGCAACCATTGATTGTAAGAAGAAGATGGTAACCTTTGAACCTGAGGGTGAGGAACCTTTCATATTCGTTGGCACTGTGCATGGACCCTGAATACCTATGATTTCAGCATTAAGGGCTAGAGATCTACTGGAGGGAGGCTGCATAAGATTCCTAGCCAATGTGGTGGATACCACTCAGGTCATGCCAGTGGGGCCATCAGAGACTAGGTTGGTCTATGAATTCCTGGATCTGTTCCCAGAAGATTTACCAGGGTTGCCGCCGCGCAGGGAGATCGACTTTGTTATTGAGCTGGCACCAGGGACAAAGCTAGTGTCTAGGACACCTAACAGAATGGCCCCAGCAGAGTTGAGGGAACTCAAGGTACAGTTACAGGAGTTGTTGGATCTGGGTTTTATTAGACCCAGTTTCTCACCATGGGGTGCACTAGTGTTATTTGTGGAGAAGAAGGGCGATTCTCTTAGGATGTGCATAGATTATAGAGAACTGAATAAGTTGACCATTAAGAAAAAGTATCCTCTGCCAAGGATAGAAGACTTATTTGATCAACTGCAAGGTAAAACGGTATTTTCAAAGATAGATCTTCGATCTGGTTATCACCATTTGAGAATTAAGGATGAAGACATACCCAAAACAGCCTTCCGTACCAGATATGGGCACTATGAGTTCCTCGTTATGTCATTTGGTTTGACTAACGCCCGGCAGCTTTCATGGACATGATGAACAGGGTGTTCAAGGACTATCTGGACTGATTCATGATTGTTTTTATCGACGATATCCTAGTTTATTCACAGTCAGAGGAGGAGCATGAGCAACACCTCAGGTTGGTCTTGCAAAGACTGAGGGAGCATAAGTTATTTGCGAAGTTTAAGAAGTGTGAGTTCTGGTTACCACAAGTGACATTTTTAGGTCATATCGTTAGTAAAGATGGGATCAAGGTAGACGCAGCTAAGATTGAAGCTGTTAAGAACTGGACAAGGCCAAGGAATGCCTCAGAGATTAGAAGCTTCCTTGGATTGGCAGGCTATTACAAGAAATTTGTAGAAGGTTCTCAAGAATATCGTCCCCACTGACAGAGTTGACACATAAGAATCAGAAGTTTACATGGTCAGATAGATGTGAGAATAGCTTCCAGGAGTTAAAGTGGCGTTTGATCACCGCCCCAGTCTTGAGTCTTTCGACTGGTCAGGAGAAGTTTATGGTTTACTGCGATGCTTCGAGGCAGGGGTTAGGTTGTGTCCTTATGCAGGCAGAGAAGGTGATTGCCTATTCTTCACGTCAGTTGAAGGATTATGAGCAAAGATATCCAACCCATGATTTGGAGTTGACAGTATTGGTCTTTGCTTTGAAGGTATGGAGACATTACCTTTATGGAGAGAAGTGTGAGATATATACAGATCACAAGAGCCTCAAGTATTTCTTTACACAGAAGGATCTGAATATGAGACAGAGGCGTTGGTTGGAACTGGTGAAAGACTATGAGTGTGATATTCTTTATCATCCAGGGAAAGCCAACATGGTGGCTGATGCCCTAAGTCAGAGAGGTCCAAGGCAGTTGTATAGTGTGAGGCAGATATCCAAGGAGTTAGTAGAGGATATGACCAGAGCAGGGATTGAATTAGTAGTGGGCCAGTTAGCTAGCATTACCCTGCAGTCTACTCTCCTAGAAAGGATAAAGGAGAGTCAATTGCGAGAGCCACAGTTGGTGAAGATTAGAGAGGATGTTCTAGTTGGAGCAGCTAGGGACTATTCTATATCAGATACGAGTCTGCTAAGATATAAGGGTCGGGTTTACGTTCTGATGGATGCTGTTATTAGACGAGAGATTTTGGATGAATCTCATACCACTCCATATTCCTTGCATCCCGGCACCACGAAGATGTATCAGGACTTAAGAACGTTGTATTGGTGGTCGGGGCTGAAGGGTGATGTAACTGAGTATGTATCCAAGTGTCTGGCGTGTCAGCAGATCAAAGCTGAACATCAGAGACCTGCAGGATTATTACAACCCTTAGACATCCCAGAGTGGAAATGGGAAGACATCGCAATGGATTTTGTGGTGGGGTTACCTAAGACAGTGGGTCAGCATGATTCAATATGGGTGATTATGGACAGATATACTAAATCAGCTCACTTTCTACCAATGAAGACGACTTATACCATTGACCAGTATGCAGATCTCTATGTAAAAGAGATTGTACGTCTTCATGGACTCCAAGGTCAATTGTGTCAAATCGAGACCCCACCTTTACTTCCAAGTTCTGGGGAAGTTTGCAGAAGGCAATGGGCACGCAACTAAAGTTTAGTACAGCGTATCTTCCTCAGACCGATGGTCAGTCTAAGAGGACTATCCAGATACTGGAGGACATGCTGAGAGCATTTGTACTGGATTTTGAGGGGTCTTGGAGTAAATATCTACCCCTGATAGAGTTTTCCTACAACAACAGCTATCAGGCGACCATAGGAGTGGCTCCTTATGAGATGCTGTATGGTATGAAGTGCAGATCACCTATTCATTGGGATGAGTTGGGTGAGCATAGATACTTGGGTCCTAAGGCAGTTCAGAGGACCAATGAGGCTATTGGAAAGATCAGAGCTCGAATGCTCGCATCGCAGAGTAGACAGAGAAGTTATGCGAATCTGAAGCGCAGGAACGTCGAGTTCCAGGTGGGGGACTATGTCTTCCTTAGAGTCTCGCCACTCAAGGGGGTGAGAAGATTTGGCAAGAAAGGCAAGCTGAGCCCTAGGTTCGTAGGACCATTTAAGATTCTAGAAAGAATTGGTTAGGTGGCCTATAGGTTGGCATTACCTCCGGCGTTGTCGACCGTGCACAACGTGTTTCATATTTCGATCTACGGAATTATATTTCTGATGAGACTTATGTGCTGAGTGATGAAGATCTGGAGCTGCAGGCAGACTTGTCCTTTGAGGAGCAGCCAATTCAGATATTAGACAAGAAGGACAAGGTCTTGAGGAATAAAGTTATACCTTTAGTGAAGGTATTATGGAGGAATAGCAAGGTTGAGGAGGCGACCTGGGAATTGGAAACAACTATGTGGGACCAGTATCTCGAGCTGTTCAGGTAAAATTTCGAGGACGAAATTTCTATAAGGAGGGTATAGTTGTAACATCCCAAATTACCTAATGTGGCTTAGTGCCTGGGTTAGGGGGCCGGGAGGCAATAATTGAGTTATTATGTGACTTGTATTATAATATAATTATGCTTGCATGCTAGAAATATTAAATATGTGTTTGTGTGATCGAGACCACATTATTATGTGGATATATTTGGGTTATTCGACGTGAGGCGATCCCGATGAGCAAGTTAGCGGAAAAGTCACAACGGGGTTTTATACCCAGCCCGAGGTAAGCTTGGGGATATTTTAGTAATTTAGTACATTACCAGGAATTAGTGGGTAATGGGAAATTAATGGTAATCGTGTGAGAGTATTGGAAATAACGGGAATTAAAGGACATAAATTGTGGATAGCCGGGTTTGAGACAAATGACAAAATTGCCCTTGAGAGCATTTGATAAATAGGTTAAGGGCAAGGGGCAATTAGGTCATTTCCATTCAATTTAGGATGTGGTTGGCTGGGAACCCCTTAGAAGACTTAGGAAACTAAATGAAAAAAAAAAAAAAAGAGTCTCAGCAGCTCTCTCTCTCTCTCTCTCTCTCACATTCAATATTTCATCTCTTGGAGCTTTAGGTGGTTTGGGTCAATTTGAAGGAGATTGGCTTGAAAGGAAGGCCTAAAACCAGGGAATTGTTGGGAGCAATTAGCACTTGAGTCATACAGCTGAGGTAAGAGTTCTGAACTGAAGTTTTTATGCTAGTTCAGTTGAATTATTTAGGGCTATGGTGTTTTTCATGCTTGATAGTTGAGAGATTGGGTTTTGAGATTTTTGATGAGTTTTAATATGGTAATTAGTTAGGTCTTGTAGCTGGGAAGGGTTATGTTGATTGTGGGAATTGAGTTGGAAGATTGGGATAGAATTGGATGGTTTTTAGTTGGGTTCAGCTGAAGAAAAACACAGAAAATCTGGGTTCGAAAGGCTAGGTCGCGGCCTTGTTTTTGGTATGTCGCGGCCCTATGATGCAAGAGGGAGCCAGGAGGGCTCGGAGGTAGAGGCGGGCCGCGGTGCCTCAGGGGTACGCCACAGCGCGTGTTGCTTTTCCAGGGAGGTCGAGCCTCTAACTTAGAGGCGGGCCGCGGCATGGGTCTCTAGGGCCGTGGCCCTTAAGGGGATTTTTGGCTATAATGTGGTTTTTAGATCGGGAACTTAACCATGTGAGCTCGGGATCGATTCTACTCCCTTGTTAAGTGGAATTCGACGTCTCGGAGGCTAGTATTTGGTCTGGAAGCTTTTATTCTTCTATGGTTGATGGAATTCCTTATTATGGTTGTGACTAGGTCTACGCTAAGGGCTCGAATCAGGGATCATACTCAAAGGGGCGTCGCTAGTAACTCGCATTCGGGTCGAAGGTAAGAAAACTGCACCCATTACGTGGATGTGTGATTAGAGTTTAGTCAATGGTGAACATAGACATGATTAAGGCTTAAGCTCTGTTGTTGAATATGATTACAATTATGCTTGTGGATATCTAATTAGGTACACTAGAATGTGCATAATTATGATTATGCTTATGACTGCTATTTGGATGGATTATGATGCATGGTAATTGCTACTATGTATGTTTTATGAGTTACGTGATTGTTTGTTGTGACTGGGAAGCTTGGTTTATAGACCAGAGGGTTATTAGAATGTTAAATGGGGATCGACTTATTAGTCAAGGGTATATTGGACTTCGCAAGGCTCGTCTTATAAGTCGAGGGCAAGTGAGGCTTGACTTATAAGTCAAGAACTTAAAGTACTCAGTTTATAAGCTGGGATTGGCATTGTGCACGTGAAGTGCAGGCCACCATGGCTGGGCCACCCTGGGAGTGCAACATGCACTTGACTGGCTCGGATGCCAACAAATTGAAAGGAAGTGCGACACGCACTTGCGTGACCCCATGGTTGGCAACTTGTATAATGAATACGCCAGTTTCAGTTATTATTGTTTGATAGTTATATTACACTGTGAACTATTCAATATGTTTTCCTTCTGAGTCTTTTGTCTCACATGTGCTTTGTGGTGCAGGTAAAGGTAAAGAGAAGCTCAACCAGCCATGAGTCGGAGGGCTATAGCAGTGACATGTACATATGCGGTTCGCTCAACCACCACGACCGAGATGTTCGATGGAACTAGGGATGAACTCAACTTTTGCCGCCTAGATCGGCTTATTTTGTAACTTGAATGTTGTAACCAGCTTTTAAACTGATGTTTTTGGGATCCCATGTAAGGAACATGCTTTTAATTTAATGAAATTATTTATGAGTTGACCAAAAGTTTTCACACCTAAACCTTTAGTGGCTTAGTCACACGTTTAGTCCAAATGACTTGTTTAGCAAGTCCAGCACTGGTTTTAAACACACTTGGTAATGGACCCTAATTAGCAGGGCGTTACAATGTTCATATCTATGATTAACACTCCCACTCAATTATACTACCGAGTTCCCAAGATGTAAGTATGGGCTAGTCCATAGAGTAAGCTGGTAACGAACAAGTCAAAGAACTCAAATAATACAATCAGTTAGAATACTAACCACTCAAAATTGAGATTGAATTGACCTATGGTCAACTATATGATATGACTAGAATAGATAATAACGGTATGTTTACTTATCTTATCAACTGTCAATATCGGTCCTATCCAATGTAACAAATACATCTGATCTTATCTACTTTTCTAATGTTCTGGAAAGAACATAACACTGTAATGTGTAAGTAGATCATATCGTAGATTGGCAAGTCAGTGTAAATCCTGTGCACTGACTAATCTTAGGACTAACTTATTTTGAACATATAGTCATATTTATATTCCACTATGATTACGTCACTATAAATAAGATTAGCTATATGCTCGGAATTTAATAGAAGTTTATATTATTTAAATAATCATGAAAATAAAACATGTGAGCAAAGTGATTGACCAAGTCAAAAAATGATTTCTATTCTTTTATTGATAATAAAATGAGATTACAAAGAATTTGAGTTTTAATTAGGGCATAAAACCCCAACAAACTCCCACTTGCACTAATTGAAACTAATGTCTTAATTCTACTAATCCCATTTCCTTGATATGCTTATCGAATATAGCTTCTGGTAGTGTCTTTGTAAACGGATCCGCAAGATTGATTTCAGTTGCAATCTTCATAACCTTCACATCTCCCCTGGCCACATATTCTCGAATAATGTGATACTTCTTTTCTATATGCTTACTCCTCTTGTGACTTCGAGATTCTTTCGAGATGACTATCGCTCTTGTATTTTCACAAAACAACACAAGCGGTTTATCCATTTCTGGAATAACACCAAGATCTGAATAGAACTTCTTTAGCCAGACTTTTTCCTTAGCTGCTTCTGACGCGGCTATGTACTTAGCCTCCATGATGGAATCTGAGATTGCAGACTGCTTTACGCTTTTCCAAATCACAGCTCCACCCCCAAGAGTAAACACCATTCCAGAAGTAGACTTCCTGTCATCGACATCAATCTGAAAATCTAAATCGGTGTAGCCTACAGGGTTTAGAACACCAACCTAGTAGACTAACATATAATCCCTAGTCCGTCTCAAATACTCCAGGATATGCTTAACTGCTATCCAATGTTACGATCCTGGGTTTGACTTATACCTGCTCACTACTCCCACTGCATAGCAAATATCTGGTCTAGTACACAACATGGCATACATCAGACTTCCAACTGCAGATGCGTAAGGAACTTTTCTCATTGCATCTTCCTCTTCAAGAGTTTAGGGAGACTGCTTCTTTGAAAGATGAATTCCATGGCGGGACGATAGACGCTCTTTCTTGGAATTCATCATTGAGAAACGTTCAAGTACTTTATCTATGTAAGCTGCTTGAGATAGAGCTAAGAGTATGTTCTTTCTATCCCTGATGATTTGGATACCTAGAACATAACTTGCTTCACTCAAATCCTTCTTCTGGAATTGAGTGCTCAGCCAATTCTTCACATCTGATAATTTCTTAACATTGTTTCCAATGAGTAAGATATCATCTACATAAAGAACCAGGAATACCACTATTTGATTTGCCTTCAGCTGATAAACACAGGGCTCATCAATATTTTGTTTAAAGCCATAGGTCTTGATTATTTCATCAAACTTAAGATTCCAGGAACGAGAAGCTTGCTTAAGTCCATAGATGGGCCTATTTAACTTGCAAACTTTTCCTTCTTGTCCAGATACTTTAAATCCTTCTGGATGATCCATATAAATGACTTCTTCAAGCTTTCCATTAAGAAAAGTTGTCTTGACGTCCATTTGCCAGATTTCATAGTCGAGAGCAGCTGCTATGGATAGGAGGATGCGAATGGATTTGAGCATGGCTACCGAACTAAAAGTTTCCTCACAGTCCACGCCTTCTCTTTGGGTATAACCCTTTGCCACTAATCGAGCTTTATAAGTCTCGATATTTCCATCAACACATCATTTCTTCTTGTAGATCCACTTGCACCCAATGGCCTTAAAGTCACTAGGTGCTTCCACAAGATCCCAGACGGAATTTGAGTACATGGACTCCATTTCCTATTTCATGGCTTTGAGCCATAGTTCCTTTTCAGGGCTAGCCATTTCCTGTTTGAAAGACAACAAATTATCATCACTAGTGTCACCAACAACCATATTGGTTTCACCATCCAAACCACAGCGAACTGGGTTCCTAGAAACCCTCCCACTACGACGAGGCTCCATGACTGTTTGATCAGGAACAGTGGTACTTTCTTCATTTAAATCGATTTGCGTTGGTTGTACATGAAGAGTGGGAATTTCATCATCAACTCACGTTGATGACGATGGAACATTGGTTGGAGTCAATTCTTTAACCATCTCCTCTAAAACTACTTTGCTGCGAGGTTTAAAGTTCTGGACATAGTCATCTTCCATAAAAGTAGCATTTGTAGAAGTAAACACTTTCTTTTCTGAATGACTATAGAAAACTCCACCCCAAGTACCTTTAGGATAGCCAAAAAACATGCAAACTTCAATTCGCGATTCTAGCTTTCCCTGCTTTTTCCTCAAGACGTGGGCGGGACACCCCCAGATTCTACAATGGCGTAAACTAGGTTCACGACCATTCCAGTGTTCTAAAGGTGTTTTGGGGATCAATTTAGACGAAACGACATTGAGAATGTCGTTCGCGGTTTCAATTGCATGTCCCCAGAATGAAGTTGGTAGAGTTGAGTAACTAAGCATGCATCTAACCATTTCCAATAAAGTTCTATTCGGGCGTTCCGCTACACCATTTTGTTGCAGAGTACCTGGGGCAGTAAGTTGTTATAAAATCCCAAGTTTAGTTAAATGATCTTGGAACTACATATCCAAATATTCTCCACTTCTACCAGATCGCAAGATCTTTAACGTTTTACCTAATTAGTTCTGAGCCATTTCTAGGAATTCCTGAAACTTTGAAAATGTTTCTGATTTCCTATGCATTAGGTAAAGACATGAGTATCTAGAGTAATCGTCAATGAAAGTGACAAAATACTCAAAACCACCCCTGGCTTGTACATTCAAAGGTCCACAAACATCTAAATGCACAAGACCAAGTGGTTCTATGGCCCTATCACCCTTTGCAAAGAATGGACGCTTGGTCAGTTTGCCTTCTAGACAAGATTCACAGACAGGTAATTCACCTAAGGTGAGTTCCCTCAAAGGTCTGTCCTTTGTAAGTCTTTGAATCCTATCATAGCCAATGTGACCTAGTCTCAAGTGCCATAAATATGTCATATTATCGTTATTAGTCTTTTGATGTTTATTGCTCCTAGGTTTAGCTACTTTGAATAAATCATTATTAAGAGTGAGGGGTTCGTTAGGTCGCATAATATAAAGCCCGTTTTCCAAACATGCAATACACAATTGTGATCTATGGAAATAAATAGATATATTAAAACTTGTGAAATTCATAACAAATCGCTCTAATTGCAACATGGAAACTGAAATTAAATTTACACTAAAATCCGGAATAAAAAACACATCTTTTAAAATTACAAATTTATTTCCGAACTTTAGACGAGCCCTTCCTCTAGCTTGGACGGCAACAAACGCTCCGTTCCCAACTCTAAGCTTTAAGCCGCCTTCGTCCACTTCCTCCCACGATTCAAGAAGCTTTGTTTTTATCTGCTAGAAACTTGGGGCAATCCTGTTTCCAATGCCCCTTCTCTTTGCAGTGAAAACACTTACCTTTACCTTTCTTATTTTTCTTGTTCTTCCCTTTAGGCGTCTGTGCACTCGCCTTTGCAGGCTTGGGGTTGTTGTTTTGTCCACCTTTCCTCTTGTTTCTAGCTTTCGAAGATGAAACTTGGTTAGCTTCAGGCTTAGCTAGATCAGCAGCAACATCAGTAGTCTTATTTTCTCCTCATTTACTAGATCCACCCATGATAGGCTCAAAAGTCTGAAGCTCGTTCATGAGATGCGTCAAACCATAGTTGAGTTGATTACGAACATGCAGACACGGTGCCATCCGAGCATTCACAGTGTCACCACGTATGTGCGGAGACGGTGATATCCAACCATTTACGGTGCCATCACGAGCATTGACGGTGCCATCACGAACGTGCAGACACAATGCTCGTTTTGAGGATTCCTCAATCATGACGAACTCGGAGTTGTCACCAATCAACTTTATGTTGATATTCTGCTTCCAATTAAGGAAGTTTTCTCCAGTGAGTTTCTCCATCAAAAGTTGAGAAAGGATGGGAGTAGACACAGACACTACTTAACTTAAAACTACAAATTACCAATAAAATAAAAATCAATCACATTTGCTCAATAAAACTTCTATTCACACAAATTTCAAGAAATAACACAACATATACCAAAAATATGTAAGATATGAGAAAAAAATACCAAAAACAATCATATCGCTATTTCTTTAGGTTTTTAACTAATCTATGATATCCTTGTCCTAGTTGGCGAGAGTCAAAAAATACCACTAGTTAAATAGAGTTGTAAACTCATTTAATAATGGACACCATTATTAACATCCTACTATTCGATCAAAATAAGAAAACAAAATCTCTTATTTTATGAGCTAGACCCACGGTTTCGATAATCATAGATTTATTCCTAGTACTCACTGTAGGGGTGAGTCTAGTAGAATTTGACCTATAATTATCAATCTTTTGAGATCTAACCTTGTCAAAATAACTAATGAACACCTTCCGTAGGGGGACGAATCAAAGCGCCTCGAGGCCCCATTAAGCTATTGACTATGTTAAACCAACGGTGGAGATCGAATAAAATTCTTAAAATAAGCTCATTATTAAATTTAAAAAATAGTATTTTTATTATTTATTTTTAGAAAATTAATGACTATGGTTTTCAAAAAAAATAATAAACAGATTAAATTTTTAAAACCAAAGTCCTATAATTTCCTATTAATTCTAAAGTGTCACATTGAAACAAATTCAATTAATTTAGAATTAATTTGTTGCTGATCAATATTTAGGTTTAACTAATATAATGAACCTATACAATTAAGTCCAACTAAGGTAAATGGGCCTTAACAATTGGGCTTGTATGGGGGAGGGTTGGGTCTAGTATGTCGTTCCCACTACAAAGGCCCCCTATCTTCCATACAAGGTCCAAAAGACAGGAATTTAAACATTCGTTTTATTAATTGTTATTAATTGATTAGGCCCACTATAGTCATGCAAAGCAAATGGGCCTTCACAAGTGGAATCACCCACAAGAGAGGAATTTAAACTTTACATTTTCTAATGGCCCCAAATAAAACCTATCATTTTATGAATATTTTATTTGGCAAAAATACCACACATATAACAAACATATGGGCCACTATATGCATCTAAGCCCAATTGCAAAATTACCACATATAGTGCAAATAGACATGTTATAATTGGATGGGCCTAATCATGTTACTATATGAGCAATTCTATGAATTTATGCAAGAATACCACAATTTATTTCATTTGCAAAAATACCACAATTAATTATCTAGAATTTATCAAACAAAAAAATTAAAATTAATTAAATTTTTTACAAAAATAAGTCAATTTAAATGAAATTTATCAACAATTAACAATAGTTAATTTAAATTTCATTTATCAACAATCAACTTGGTTTAGATTAATTTAAAAAAATATATTAATTTAATTTAAATAGGATTTATCAACAATTAACCAAAGTTAATTTGAATCTCATTTATAAAAAAAAAATTATTAATTGGCTGAAGAAAAAAATTATATTTTTCAAAATTTAACCAATTTTAAATTTTAAAATCAATATCTTAATTATTTTCCAAAATATCTTGTGTTGTTATAACTATTAGCTAATATTTTAACCATTAACAAAAATATAAATAGTTATAACAATCCTAAAATATCTCAAAATAGTTAAACAAATTCAAATATCCATAAAAATATCTAACTAACAATATTCAAATTTCAAATAATTTAAATATTAAAAACTATAGAATAAAAAAATATTTATTTTTTCAAATAAAGATTTAATAAAAATACCAAGAATTTAAAAGAAAATATCTTAAATATCTGATATCTTAATTCTAATATTTTAATATATTAAAATATTTAAAATTAAGTTATTAGTCTATTTTTAAATTTGAATTTGAATCTTTGTAGAAATTATCTAATTATTTAAATCTCAACTAGTAAAAATATTTTATTTAGAAAAACAATTTAAATGATAAAACAAAAAAGATATTTTTGGTTTTTATTATAAATAATTTATTTCCACAAATTTTATTTTTCTTTAATTTTTTTTTTTGGATGAATAGTACCCACGGGGTACTGTTCACTGTGCTGGTGGCTAGTGTGCATGGGCGTGCGCACGCGCATGAGCAGCCAGGCCAAATTTTTCCAAAAAAAATTTGTGCAAATTTTTCAAACCAAAACCATTTTTCTAATTAATTTTTAACATGTTTTATTCAAAATAAAGCATATATAAAAAAATTAATAGCATAGAAAACACAACAAAATAACTTAAAAATTGCTAATAATCACATAAAATTAATATGCTTCATAAAAACATGAAAACCATCCAATTATTCAAACATATCAAATAATCTAATTTTAAACATGTTCATGCATGAAAATAAAGATTACCAAAGGCTTTGAGGCCAGTTTTTAGGAAAACTTATACATGATCTTTATTTATTTTCATGTAGATCTAATATTAAACAAATTAATATGAGATAACCTAGAACATGTTTCTAAAATTGAATTCAAAGAGAAACAAAGACAAGAATACATACAGTATACACAGCGGAATGAAAGAGTCATTCATTTAGTTTCTCTAACTCTTGTGTCCTCTCTGTCGCAGAGTATTATCAAGAAACTGAACCGATCTTCTATTTTCTTCACAGTCTTCCAATGTATCCTTAGAATCTCCTAGACTAGTGTGGGCAATTATCAACACATGAGATAGATATAGAGAAGAAGAGAAAATAATCAAAGAGGCTTAGAAAAAGACTTGTGTTTAGAGAGAATCTAAAACTATCAGAAAATCTGACTCGTGACTTCTCAAACTTCTCAGAAATCTTAACCCATGACTTCTCTCTAAGCACTCTTTTTATAGACTCAATTAGGTCATTTAATTTAATTAAAAAATCAATAAAATAATAGCCAATTTAAGGCCCTAGGTCGAAATTATCATGGGCTTTAAGCCCGTGAGATTTCCCATTTAATGATAAGCCCATTGGACTTAAAATCAAGACCTGTATTATTTTCTATTGATTTAATTAATTAAATAATCATTTAAATCCTTTATCAAATTAATTATTTATAATTCGAACCTTGATTTAAACTTATTTATTAATTTAGATACAAATTTATCTTAATTAATAAATCTACCATAATTTCTCTTTTCTTCTAAAAAAATACATAACTCTGTAATACTATCCAAAATTGACCTGGTCAACTTTGATAATTCTAATTGATAATTAAATCAATTATTTGAGACTATCTAAATGATTTTATCTAAGGTACAATGGGGACCATAGGCCTATGAAATCAAGCTTCAATAAGTTATCATAAATCTAACAAATAAATTTACTAACTTATTAATTCCTCGTGACTCTACTATAGATTTGGAATTGCACTCTTGATTCATCAAACGCTCTATAAAAAATATAGTTACGCTATTAATTATCCATCGTTACAACCATAATTGTCACTCAATCCTCTATAGACGGTCTACAATGAGATAGGACTAAAATACCGTTTTACCCCTCATTGTATTTTATCCTTAAAACACTTAGTTCTTTGTAAATGATATTTCAGTAAACTAATTTAATTACTGAAATAAGATCTCTATCATTTAACACCTTAAACCAAACTAAAAGGAAACCATCATTTCACTTCTTCTTCAGAAGCTATAGATATTCATATCTATGATTAACACTCCCACTCAATTATACTACCGAGTTCTCAAGATGTAAGTATGGGCTAGTCCGTAGGGTAAGCTGGTAACGAACAAGTCAAAGAACTCAAATAATACAATCAGTTAGAATACTAACCACTCAGAATTGAGATTGAATTGACCTATGGTCAACTATATGATATGACTAGAATAGATAATAACGGTATGTTTACTTATCTTATCAACTGTCAATATCGGTCATGTCCAATGTAACAAATACATCCGATCTTATCTACTTTGCTAATGTTCTGGAAAGAACATAACACTGTAATGTGTAAGTAGATCATATCGTAGATTGGCAAGTCAGTGTAAATCTTGTGCACTGACTAATCTTAGGACTAACTTATTTTGAACATATAGTCATATTTATATTCCATTGTGATTACGTCAATATAAATAAGATTAGTTATATGCTCAGGATTTAATAGAAGTTTATATTATTTAAATAATCATGAAAATAAACACATGTGAGCAAAGTGATTAACCAAGTCAAAAAATGATTTCTATTCTTTTATTGATAATAAAATGAGATTATAAAGAATTTCGGTTTTAATTAGGGCATAAAACCCCAACAAACATAAAATTCATCAATAGACTCTCATAAAATATTTATGGCCTAAAAAATCAAAAACTCGTTAAACAAAGCTAGGAACACCTAAAAACACTAGAAATTAACATTATCTAATTGAGAAAGGATAACAAATATAATATCGAAAATGCCCTTATCAAATTCCCCCACACTTAAACTTTACTAGTCTCTTAGTGAAACAACTAATAAAATCTAAAACTTAAACAAATAGAAACATAAGCAATGGTTTTGTCGAAAGTGTTAGTTGTCCCAAAAATTTATCAAGTAAATAAGTCTTAGGAAAAATATGAATTCCACATTCCCTTACAATTTCAACTCAATGCCCAGTTACAACTTAACTCGATCTTTTTATGATTATACACAATCAAACTTACCAAAACACATGCATCTGAATCAATATATACATGCCAAAGTATGTTTCAAAGTCTCTTACAAGAAAATATTTTTATGTAAAGCATTCACTCCATAGACATTAACCAATTATTCTCCACTAATATAAATACACATAATCAAGAATCAAAAGGTCTTTAAAAGCTTGTAATGTAAGACTAAGGTTAAAGGTAGATGAAAACAGAATATTTAAGCTTAAATCACACCATAACCTATATTTATTCTATTCTCTATATCTTCCCACAAATTTCCCATACAATTCAAAAATACATAACCTTTTCCTTTTCTTCTTTTCACATCGATCTTACTATTTCCCCCACACTTATACTTTTGCAATATTTTTTTTTTTTAACTTCAATGAGAGAAATAATAGATCATATACATTCATAGTACAATCCAACAAACAAATACAAATCAATACAAATGTCCCCTTCTTACAATACATAACCCAACCAACAAAATCAAACATTCATATAAAACTATGGTGTAATTGGTCACAAGAAGAGATAAAATTTCCAAGCTACAAAGTTTAGAAACTGGCTTCATAAAAGAAAAGATTAGTCATTATGGCTCGAAAATGGGAAACTAGGGTATTAAATTTCATAGGTAAGCTTGAAAGGCTCAAATGATCCAAATAACATGCTTTTATCATATTCATAATCATGTGTACTTATGATTTCGCCTCAAACAATTAATCAATGATATCTAGAGTGGTCGAGATTATATATAAGTAATATCATGCAAAAAAATTCCAAATGCTAGTGAAAAAGTAAATCTAATTGTACACATTATGTTTAATAATCGAAGATCAAGCTTAAGTGATAACCAATACAAGAGTTAAGCACACAATTCATGCTGAATTCATCAAATTCCTAGAAATATTCTTATCTCAATCAGAAATTTTATCATCGACAAACGACTTTCAACACAACCATGCTTATGACAACCTAAAA
This sequence comes from Humulus lupulus, assembly GCF_963169125.1. Classification (NCBI taxonomy): domain Eukaryota; kingdom Viridiplantae; phylum Streptophyta; class Magnoliopsida; order Rosales; family Cannabaceae; genus Humulus; species Humulus lupulus. Next base: position 50,598,279 of record NC_084796.1, on the reverse strand, counting down.
ACAAATTAAAAATGAAAAATAAAAACAACATAAAAAACTAAACAGCACAAACATAATAAAAATATATATTCATTTAACTTAAAAGAAAAAGTAAAATTGAATAAAATTAAAATATATATACATATACATATGATTTTTTTTAATCTTTAAAATTGAATAAAATTAATATATAATCTAATAAATTAATAACTTAACTATTTAATATTTGTCATTTTCTTTTTTTATTTGACTCAATAAAAATAATATAGTCATTAATTAAATATTTATCATTTTTCTTTCATATATCATTTGAAATTAATATTTTGTTTTATTTATAGTATACTTTTGTTAATGTGAAAAACAATTAATATTATAAAAATTGATACTTGATTTAAAAAGTTGTATCTATATTTGTGTATACATAATTTAAAATTTAAATATTCATAATATATTTAGAAACTAATATAAAATAAATTAATATCCCAAGTTAAAAATAAATTTTATTGTAATATTTATCTAAAAAACATGTATCTTATCAAAGTTCTACACTAATCAGTGGTATTTTTGTAACTTATAAAGAATTTATTTCAATTATAAAGTAAAGTAAACACATTAATGTAAATATTGTTGATTCTGATTCCTGCAAGTCAAGTAAACAACTTATTCGGACTCTAATTCACTAATTTGATTAAATGTCAATATGATTACTAGAGATTTCGATTACAAACCATTCTCATTACGTGCAAGTAAACACACCCTCAATGTCTTCTCTTTCTTTTTATTTTATTTTTTTTTAAATTAAAAATCAAAATAAAATTTTGTCTTTTAAAAATTAATCTCATCAAAATACTACTTTATTTTTTTTAATTAAAAATGATAATTTAGTCAATTTTAGTATTTTGATTATGTTTCCTCATTGTGTAAACATAATAAAATGATTATGATTCTCTTTCAAGTCAATTTTAGTAAATAACAAAATACAAATAATTATTCTGATTCTTTTATATTTTATTCTCATTCATTTCTCCATTGATTTATGATTTCAATTACAATTTCGTAAACGTGTTATAGAAGTCGTTGAGGCTTATGAGATTCCTTGGGTAGTTGGGCAAGAAGCATTCCCAATTTTGTTCCCTCCTTACACCAACAAATTTATCTATATCTTCGTATTTGTAAACATATAAATAAGAATTATTGCCACACAAATTATTCTCATTTCCATTAAGTAAACATGTCATTAATAAGTTATTGGAATGATAATGAAATGGTTTTCTACTATTTTAGTGGAATGACTATTCCTTCTAAAAATGAGATAAAATATCATTACAACATTATTATTATTTCCGATTTTTTTTTATTATTTTTACTTTTATACTTCTTAAATTTTATTTTATTTCATTCCATTGCATTCTATTCATATTGTCATTCATATTTTCAAGCCACTAATTTTATTACTCCCAACCAAACAATATAAGGAAAGATACAATTTTGGTCCCTGTGTTTTTTCCGAATGCACGATCGGCCCATGTGTTTTATTAAATGATAATTCAGACCCCATGTTTTACAAAATGGATCAAAATAGTACCATAGACCCAATTTTTATTAAAAAAAATAATTCAGTTATAAGATCAATTTTTATGTCGTTAGAGATGCGACGAGTTCACAGAAATAGAGAATGTGATTGAGGAGCTAAGAAGAAAAGATTATATTTGAAAATATTTTGATCAAAATCGAGTCAATGGTACTATTTCGATCCATCTTTTAAACACATAGTATCTGAATTGTCATTTAATAAAACATAATAGTCAATCGAATATTTAGAAAAAACACAAGGCCAAATTAGTATTTTTCCTAATAATAATAATAAATTAGAAAAATAGGCCGGCAATGTAAGGGATGAAAGAAGGACAACACTTCTTCGGAAGAAAAAAAAGGAGAAAATTTGAATGATATTACATTAAATGATCATCTTTACCGTATTAAATCATACAAAAGCTGTATAAAACAAAATGGTTTTGTTTGTGACAACAGAGAATACGTGTGTGTAATATATTATATTTATTCATGTCGGGAAAAAAAAAAAAGGAAAAGGAAAAGAGCCAGTTGTGTGAAAAGTAACATATTTGTAACAATTTCGAAATGGGCAAAGTTTTGTGAATGATGATAGTTTTATTATATTAACATCTGATTGATACACGTTATTAACAAGGTTCCAATTCCAAAAGGCAAAGTAAAAGAAGAGAATAAAATAACCCTTTTTTCAAAAATCAGAGAGAAAGTAACAAAATATATTAAAGCGTTAAAAAAAAGTGAAAACTATAATAAAAGGTGTTATATTCTACTCATATATGATAGTGATTGAGCGAGTAGGCTTAAATTCCCAGAGAGTATAAAATTGGAAGATGCCTTTTATTTATTTGGTAGTAAAAAAATGCTAACCTGTTCCGTGTTCGCACTTCTTAAACGACGTGTCGTATTTGATGATTACATGTCTTCATAGCCCAATCTTGTTGAAGACATCTTCCAATATTGTTACAAATAAAACGGCTCTGACTTTCAGTTTCAGGCCCTTAAAAATCTGTGTCGTATTTGATGATACCCCAATATTGCAGAGCTTGGCGCCTGCCTTTAAAACCTTCTAGTATTTTTTTATTTTTTAAGAGATTTTTTCTTAAATACACACTTTTTTTTTGTTTTTTTTTTTACTTTTCTATTTTTTTTTTAAAATACGTACTCAAATTTTAAAAAATATGATTTTCAAAGTTTCAATGAAAATACGATTTTTAGAAAAAAAAACAACTGGACCAACTATATATCAACAAAAAAAATATAAAAATAATGTAAAAAAAAAGGCAAAACTGTAAAAATATAAAAATTTCATTAAAACCGTAAAATTGAAAAGAAAAAAATGTTTGACTGTAAAAACGTATTTTTTAGCGAAAATTAGTATTTTATGTAATTTTTCTATTTTTTAATAATTGGGGGAGGGGCGATTCGAATTTAGGTCTTTCACTTTGTGAGGAGAAGTATAGTACTACTAAGTTATGTCTATGATCACAAATCTTCTAGTATATTTCTAAGGTTCTTTTCATATTTATGAGTTTTTTTTTCTTTAGGAAAAATTACAATTTTCACGGTTATTTTCATTTTTAACAAAAAAAAATTATACACTAAACAAAAATAATTTGAAAAATAAAGTATCTAGGTAGTAGCTCAACATTTTTGTAGCACACACTCACAGTCTTACCCAAAGGAAAGATCTTCAATCAAGCAACAGAGTTTAACCCATGTCACTCGCTTCGCTTTCATATGCAAAATATCTCTCTAATCGCATGACCTCTCAATCTTCTTCAAGATAAACCTTTTAGCTTCTCCATCTATGAATTTTTCCTATTCGGTACAAAATTTGCTCCATTTTAATACATTTTCGTTTCTTTTTTCTTTTTCTTGATTGTTATGTGTTGATCGTGTTTTCACCGAGTGACACCTGGCACACTTTAAGAGGAATTAACATTCCACGCAAGCTAATTAAGTCTTCCAGACTCCATTATGGGCTCCACAGGAGGTAAGCTCATCCATCACCATAGTTCACCACACCGGAGGAGTACATCCTCCTAGAAGTGTCGCTTCCCGAGAACCATGTCCCAAGATGGTGCTCCCAAGTCTCACTACAAGCTCGTCTCCTCCCTTCACTTCTTCCAAGTGTGCGAGGACCTTCCTTCGGCTCAGGAGAACAGCAGCTAAGTGTCAAGCACTGTAACCCTGGACCATAGACAGTTTTCTGACATTCACTGTCACGTTAATCGTAGTATCGACTCTGTACAAGCGGCAAAATGGCTATCCCACAACGTCGCCTGACATGGAAAAATGTGCAGCTACCACTCTGACAGTGTCAGAGATGTTTCCCCCAGCAAAATAGTGCAGTGACATTCCTCACATTGGGCCAACCAAGATACGTTGGAGCCCACCAGTTCATTTACTATGAGAATGTACATTTATCATGTAATAAATCCTCATTAAGGGAGAGTAATTGTAATCAACTCCAATTAATGAGCTTAATTGCCCCGGTAGCTTATAAATAAGGCTAGGGCACATATTGTAAATGATCCCAATTTCTACTTTCAAAGTGAGCATATACACTGTTTGAAACCCAAGATAACTTGAGCATTGCAAGTTTTTAGCATCCTAATACAAGTAACTCGTGGACTAGGATTGATTCACAACCTGAACCACGTAAAAATCAGTGTTTCAATCTTATTTTTTTAAGCTTTAGTTTAATTAGTTGTTAGCAAAAAAGCTAGTCATAATTATGATTTCGTAATGTTTTTGTTTTGGGATGAATTTTTAATTTTTTGAAAAGTGTTTGATATAGTGCATTTCATAGATTAAGTTAGTACTAATTTTGTTTTTATATTTGTTTTTAAAATTTTATGGAAATATTTTGCTTTTACATTGAGTTTTATAAAAAAAAAAAAAAACTTCTTGAAATTCTTAGATATAATTTTTTAATGTTATGTTATTGATTTTGATGCATGCATGTACGTCATTTTGGTACTTCTTTTCATTCTTAAAATATACTCAAGGCTATTATGAATGAAATTAAACAATAAAGATAGTGTTAACATTCTCTATAATTAATTTTCAGTTCTTAGAATCGATTCCCTTCTAAAGGTTATTCACTAAAGATAGTGTTAACGCCCTAGTTAGTCAAGACCATCACACTGTGTACTTTAAATTGTACTTAACTCGCTAAACGAGTTATTAGACCATAAACGTCCATCTAAGCGTTATTAATGGGTCAGGGTTAAAATCTCAGTCAAAAGAAATGAATATATTTTACTAAAAGCATTAAACTGTGCATGGGATCCCATAAAAGTGTTTACAAAGTTATTTACAATCTAAAATAGTTATTGCAATTCAAAAGTTACAATCCGTCGACCTAAGCGACAAAAATAGGGTTAAACCCTAGTTCCCCTGAGAAACACCTTGGCCGTGGTGGTCAAGCGGCCGCATATGTACATGTCGCAACCTAAGCTCTCCACTCAGGGCTGGGTAAGCTTCTCTTTCCCTTTACCTGCACCACATAGCACCCGTGAGCCAAGACTTAGCAAGAAAGCTTATTATTGCATGTATAAAATATAAATAAATGATCATGTAATCATTCTGGGGTCTTGCGCCCTGGATTATTGACTATTAAGTCGTTATGGGGACCTGTGCTCTAAATAGTTGACTAGTAAGTCATTCTGGGGTTTTGCGCCCTAAATAGATGACTAGTAAGTCATTCTGGGGTTCTGCACCCTAAATAGATGACTAGTGAGTCATTCTGGGGTCTTGAATCCTAAATAGATGACTAATGAGGCATCCTGGGGTCCTGCTCCTTGAATAGATGACGAATAAGTCTCTCTAGGGTCCTGCACCCTAAGCTATGTGACTATCAAGTCACTTGAGCCTTTTAGCCCTGGCTCTGAGTAACTAGCCTTAGGCTAGCCAAGTGCTTTAGTTTTCTTCGACCAATAGGTCGGTCAAGCATTTAATGCTCATGTTGATTAGATTTAATCATTTCAGCCTGCATTTAATACGCTAATGTCGCTCTTGACTCATAAGTCAATTCCATACGACCAGCGCTCAGTATCATTGTCGATGATGACTGATAAGTTAGAACTTCACGATCAGTACTAAGCACCATTGTCGTTTCTGACTAATAAGTCAGTGCCATTCACAAGTAAACAATGCTGCCAGGCATTTACAATGCAACCAATGTCCATATATAGAGCACTCAACATGCCTCATCAATAATCATGTATGTCATATACTGGGTGCATTTTTCTTACCTCAGGTTCGAGCGGAGAATAAATAAAGAACGACCCTTGAGAACGATCCTGTCCTTAGGCCTTTAGCGGTCACCTAATCATAACCAAATATGAAATCCCATCAATAAAATGAGTAATAAAAGGTTCATGGACTAAAACCCAGCTCCCAGGACCTCGAATCCTACTAAAACAGTTAGTAGATTCGATCCCGAGCCTTGAGATTCGAAAACCCGCTCTCAAAACTGACTTAAACCCAACCTGGCTCAAAGAGGACAGGCGGGCCGTGACCTGCCCCCAAGGGCTACGGCGCGCCCCCAAGACAGAGAGCCCCCTTTCTGGGTTCGTGGGGCGGGCCGCGACTTGCCCCTAAGGGTCGCGGCGCCCCTGCCAGGCAGAGCCCAAAGAAGGCTCTGGGGTTCACTCAAGTTGCGACTTGCATGAACTTGGTCGCTACTTGACCCCGCGAACCAAGCTCCCCTGCATTTTTCTCAATCTAAACCTCAGCAAAAACTCATCAATCCAATCCCAATCTCACAATCAATCATCACCACAACATTATCACTAGTTTAACAGCAAAACCCAAGCTTTATAACACTTAAAACATCACCAAACATCCCATTACACAATCAACTCCCAAGCCTTCAAACCACATAAAAAAAGAGCAAACCTTGAAATTTCAAGTATAAACCCTTACCTCAAACACAGAATTGAGCCCTTCCAGTTGCTGAACACAATCCTAAACTCTCAAGCTTTAATCCTCAAGTTTCAATTCCCTAGCCTAGCTTCAACAATCAATCGATAGAAAGAGAGAGAAGTAATCGAGAGAGAGAGAGAGAGAAAAGGAAAACTCTGTTTGTGCTGCTTATGAAATCTAAAGCCTTCCTTAGCTGAATATATCCAATGGTCTAAATGACCAAATTACCCCTAGGGCCATCTAAAGCCTTCAAAGCCACCCAAGGGCAAAATTGTCATTTTCTACCTATCTCGTTAATCATAATTAACGTCCTCCAATTCCTATTATTCTCAATATCCTCAATAATTATTAAATCATATCCCATTACCTGCTCTTTCCCGGTAATGTACTAAACACCAATTTACCCCTGGGCTCACCCCGAGCCCGGTAATTAATCCCGTTATGACCAAATCGCTAACTTGCATCCTAGGATCGTCTCATGCTGAATAGCTCAAACATATCCACATAATAATGTGGTCCCACCCATATATCACATACATGCACATAAATATACAAATACACCCTTAACGGCCAAAATTACGAAAATGTCATTCTAATAAGAAGTGGACCCACATGCATGCAATTATCATCATATAATAATATAATTCAAATAATCATGCATATAATCACATAATCACATATTAAATCAATTATGGCCCTCCTGGCCCCCTAATCCAGGTACTAAGCCACATTAGGGAATTTGAGACATTACAACCAATGAAGGTTGAAACAGACAATTCAGTGTTTATCTACATGTAAATAAAGAAAAAAGTTGTTGCAAAAATAACTAACTTACCATTGTGTATCACTATAAGTCAAGAATCATGCAATGAAAATAACCATCTTCTACTAGCAAATCAGAAAGCTACAACAGAAGAAATGGAGGTGGGGACATTATTAATGCAAGCAAACCAAGCTTCCATCAATGAACAAATGTTACTTGAAGAAGGAATGTCAAGCACAACAAATGAGGGTATCAATGTGTCATACATACCTCACCTTGCTGAAGAAGTAGTTGATTTCATAATTTAAGACAATACAAAAAGAAAAAAGAAGTTGAAGGAAATCCAAATAGTAATATCTGATTATAGAGTCAACACAATAGAGCAAGGACAAATTTACAAGGACAAGAACACAATCAAATCAGCTCTTAGCTACTATGCCATGCTACATAACTTCCAGTTCAAAACAAAAAGATCATAATCGAGAGAGTACCTGGTTACCTGCACAAATGACACATGCGGCTGGTTTGTGAGAGCATCTAAGTACAGAAATCAAGATTTATTCAAGGTACAAAAATGCATTCCAAATCACACTTTCTCTGTTGAAATTGTTATGGAGGACCATAGGCAAGCAAAAAGCATAGTAATTGGTGAATTAATAAAGAATAAGTACAAGTTAATCAAAAGAAATTATACTCCAAATGACATAATGAATGACATGAATGATGAATTTGGAGTAACCATGGGATACACAAAAGCATGGAGATCAAGAGAGAAAGCTTTGCGTCTAGTATGAGGGAACCCCGATGATTCATATCAAAAGTTACCAATGTATCTTTACATGTTGAAGCAAGCAAATCCAGGAAAAATAACACACCTACTCACAGACAAGGAAGATATATTTAAATACATATACATAGCTTTCTCTAACTCAATCAATGGGTGGAGATACTTGAGGCCTATAATTGTTGTTGATGGAACTTTCTTGAAAAATGCACATGGCAATGCCCTATTTTCAGCATCAAGGTCAAATTCAAAAAACAACATTTTTGTCTTGGATTTTGGAATAGCAGACTCTGAAAATGATAACTCATGGCTTTGGTTCTTCTCCAAATTGAGAGACACCTATGGAGAACCCGAAGGTATGATAGCTTCAATTATATATTCTTGTTTACATAGAAAAAGGAATTGGTTACCCAAACCAAATACCCACACACATGCTATTTCTTTTAGTATCTTATTAAAGTAACTGGTTACCTTCACATGATTGGCTATTGTTTCCGACAGACATAAGAGCATAGACAATGCAGTACATATGGTGTATCCAAATGCTTTCCATGGAGCTTGCATGTTTCACTTACTCAATAATTTGAAAAGCAAGTATGGAAGCCATGGAGAAGAGCTACAAATGAATTTCTGTAATGTCCTCATAATCCAGGACCGTTACATTGTGTACTTTAAATTGTGTCAGACTAGCTAACCAAGTCATTTGGTTTAAAATGTGTAACTACGGTTAATGTCAAGGGTTAGGGTTAAAATTTTTGGTCAAAAGAACTGTTGGCTTTTAGTTGAAAAGATTCATACAGTCACAGGGACCCAAAATATTACAATTAAACTTTTAAAGAGGTGTATATACAACAAAAGTTACATTTAGCCGACATAAGCGGCAAAACAGGGCTACAACCCTAGTTCCTCTGAGATATCCTCAGTCGTGGTGGTCAAGCAGCCGCATATGTACACGCCGCCACCGAAGCTCTCTAACTCATGGCTGGGTAAGCTTTCTCTTCCCCTTACCTACACCACAAAGCACCCGTGAGCCAAGGCTCAACAAGAAAACTTAACATGTGCATAAACATATAATATAAACTTCCAGATACCCATCTAGCATGTCCAACAATAATAACCTACATATACAATCGTTTAGTTACAAACAAGTTGTCATTGGACCAACTTGGGGCCGCAGCCCTAACAGTTGGCCTTTGAGCCAATCCGGGGACTATGCCCTAGCTATGTGACCATAGAGTCACCTGGGGTCCTCGCCCTTTGTTCTGAATAACTAGCCATAGAGCTAGCCCAACACCTTTGGTTTTCCATCGACAATAGAGTCGGCCAACGTAATAGTACGTTGCTGGTTTAGGCCTAAGCTTTCGACCAGCTCACAGTGTGCTTTTGCTGTCCTTGACTAATAAGTCAAGCCCTGATCCAGGAATACAGACCTCAATACAGAAAAATATATGGATGGGCATATCCCAAAAAAATAAGCACACATGCATGATAATCGCATAACACCTTCGAACATTCATTCTCACAATACTAATCATACTTATTTAACGGGGCCTCATGCCCTAACCACGAAATTCATACAATAAACATGAACCACTTAAGCAAGTATCAACCAACATGTGAAACAGTAGCTTAAACATAAATGTCTTCAGGGCCCAAGCCCTACTCATGATAATTGATAATAGTCGGGCCAAGCCCTAATCACATATAACATGCATTGAATGTAGTTTTCTTACCTCAGGTCCGAGTATTGCGTAAATAAGAACAACCCTCGAGCACGCTCCTGGTTCTGAGCCCCTAGCGATAACCTAGTCACAACCAGAATATAGGATTCCATCAATAATGAGCAAATAAAGGCTTCCTAACCGAGTCCTAGCCTCCGGAGCCTCAAGTTTCACTAAACCGGGTAGTGGAATCGATCCCGAGCCCTAAGGTAAAGGTTCCCATTTTTAAAAACTTCCTAAGGCCAAAAATGCCCAGGTGGGCTGCGACCTAACCCTGAGGGTCGCGGCGCGCCCCTCCTATCCGAGAGTCTCCCCCTCTATCAAAGGGACGTGGGCCGCAACTTGCCCTTGAGGGTTGCGGCACGCCTCCCAGACAGAGACCTCCCAAGGCATGGGTTCAAGCTGAGTCACGACCCCTCAAGAACAGATTCGTGACTTGGCCCTACGAACCCAAATTTTTCACACTTTCTAACAACCAAATTCAATCCAAACTAACCCAATTTCACCCAAAATCATAATTCAATTACCACAATAGTTCTAACATCTTCCCAGCAGCAAAACCCCACAAAATCTAGTCTTAAAACTCATCAAAACACCAAGCCAATTCTCAAGCTAAAAGGTTCAAGAACACTCTCTAAAATAGCCAAGCAAACACAAAATTTCAATGGCAAAAACATGATCTAGAGCTTTCCTCAACTAGAGATAAATATCACAAGTTGCAACGAAACTAATTCCCCAAGTTTAGGCTTTAATTCTCCAAGTTTCAGCTAGAAATTCTCCTTAATTCATCAAAGGTTAACTTAAGAAAGATTTTGAGAGGAAGAGAGTGAAGGAGAGAGAAAGGGTCGGTCAGTGAGAAGTATTTTTTGTGTTTTGTCTTGTGTTTCTAAGGCTTAAGTGACTTAAGTTAATCCCGAGGCTCGGGGTACCAAAAACGTCCCCGAGGGCAAAATGGTCAAATTCCCCGGTACTCCCTCCTAAACTCACTAACCCTGAATCTATCTCCAATTATTCATTTCCATTACCCGATAACCTTTTTTAAATGCCAAATACCTGAAATAACCCTTGACTCACCCAGAGTCGGGTATTGGGTCCCGTTGTGAATTTCCCGCTAACTTGCTCCCTAGGATCGTCTCATGCCGAGTAACTCAAATAAACCCACATAATAATTTTCTCTCACACATACATCACATATATGCACATAAATATACAATTATGCCCACAACGGGCCACATTATCAAGATTGTCCTTCTAATAAGAAACATGCCCACATGCATATTCAATATCCTTAAACATGCACAACTAGCTATATAATCATATAATCCACATAAGTACAATTAAATATAATAAATAAACATATAACTCCATATGTTGCCATCCTGTCCACCTAATCAAGACCCTAAGCCTCATTAGGTAATTTTTGGGATGTTACAATTTTCATTGCAGCAGCAAAAGCATACACAAAAACAGAATGTGGACACTACATGAGAGACCTTGATAGACTTGACAGACGCATTAGAACCTATTTAGAGAAAGCCAAGTATGAACCTTGGGCAAGATCATACTCACCAACCAAAAGATACACCATGATGACATCCAACATCGCAGAATCGCTCAACGCTGCACTAAAAGCTGCAAGAAATCTCCCTATTGATATCTTGGTTGAATGCCTTAGAAGTTTGGTTCAAAAGTGGGTTTGGAACAACTCAAATAATCCAAACGGAACATTCACAAAATTCTCTATGGCAACAGAAAATGAGTTGAGACATAACATTGTTTCGAAAATGAAGTATGAGGTATGCAATTAAACTTATTCGTACTACTCTTTAATTTGTCAGTGGATGGTAACCAGTTACCTTACGTAACAGCAAAAAAATAAAATAATAATAAGCTACACAGAGGGGGAACAGGTTACCTTCAATGTTAATTGTACATAAAATGTTTATTATTTTTTTCTAATTCATGAAAAAAATATTTTCAGGTCTTGCCTTTCAACCCAATAAAATATCAAGTTCGTGATGAAAAGGGGACCAATTTCACAGTAAATATACACAATAGAACATGTACTTGTAATAGGTTTCAAGAAGATGAAATGTCTTGTGGGCATGCAATAGCTGTAATTGCAAAGAGAAACTTGGGAGTGTATGATTATTGTGCAAAGTTATACAAAACAAAAACGTTGAAAGCATTGTGTCAAGAAAATGTTCATCCTTTGCCCCATAAAGATGAATAGAATCTCCCACAACACTTGGACATAGCGGTGCTCCCTCCAAAGGCAACAATCCCTGCAGGATGACCAAGAAAGAAAAGAATAAGATCAAGAGGGGAACCAAAAGTAATAATCACCTGTGGGATATGTGGCCAACCAAGAGATAACAGGAAGACTTGCAGGAATCCTCCAATTGATAAGACAAACAAGCAGAAAAAGCAAAAGACATAGCTTGATATTTTACAGCAAAATAACCCTATCGTAGCTTTATTCATTAAATGAGTGGCTTTCATATTCATAAATTATTATTGAGTATTATAATAATTCTGTTACAAATTCAAATACATTGATTGATTACACAAACTTATAAATTCCTTTTAGAATAAATTGTTGGTTTTTTTGTTGCATGTTATATATTTATGCCACCAACACCCGAAAAACATGTTTTTTTAAAAATTAAACACCACACTCTGGGTAATTGGTTACCAAAGGTAACCAGTTACCACTTTGTATATAACATGAAGACCTAGCTGGGTACCTGGTTACATTTAATATATCACAGTTGCTTTAAAAAGTGGAATATATATTATATATAATTATTAAATATGAAATACATAAAAAATAAACAAGAAACTGGGTATTTTTCTCTAACAATTGTCACAAAAAAAAAAAGAATAGCAAAAACATTAAGCACTAAAGGTAACCAGTTACCCCTTGTATATAAGATGAAGGCCAAATAACTAAGTACTTGGTTACCATTAAAATATCTCAGTTGTTTTAAAAAGTGGAATATATATATAATATATAATTATTAAATGTGAAATACATAAAAAATAAACAAGAAATTGGATACTTTGCTCTAACAATTGCCACAAAAAAAAAAAAAGAATAGCAACAACATCAAGCACCAAAGGTAACCAGTTACCCCTTGTATATAAGATGAAGACCAAACTAAGGACCTGGTTACCATTAAAATATCCCAGTTGTTTTAAAAAGTGGAATATATATATTATAATTATTAAACGTGAAATACCAAAAAAAAACAAGAAACTGGGTACTTTCTCTAACAATTTCCATACAAAAAAAAAAAAATAGCAAAAACATCAAGCATCAAAGGTAACCAGTTACCTATTTGTATATAAGATGAAGACAAAACTAAGTACCTGGTTACCATTAAAATATTCCTGAAAACTAAGTAAATATATACAAAACATAACATATAAAACAAACAATTTGCTTTAAAAAGTGGCATATATAGTATATACATATTAAAATCGAAATAAAAAAAATTAACAAGAAAATGGTTACTTTGATCTAACAATTGCCTCGAAAAAATATAGTAATAAGAAAAACATCAAGCACCAAAGGTAACCAGTCACCACTTGGTATATAAAATGAACATTAAGCAAGGTACCTGGTTACCATTAAAACATCACTAAAAAAAACCATAGTAAAAATAGACAAAACATAACATATAAACTATTTCAAATTTTATATTAGTAAGAAAATTAAAATAAAACTAACAAAAAGCAAATGCAAACAACAGATAAAGAACACAATAAAGATAAAAAGATATATAAAATAGTCTTAAGTAACCAAGGTCTTACAATAGTAGCAATTTAACATGGACAGGTATCCAACTAACTATTGGTCATCATTTCCAAAAGTCAAATATTCTTTCCTAAAGCTTCCTAAATAACCTATGCAGCAGTCTTAAGTAAACCTATGCAGCTGTCTTCCTCCTCTTCTGCCTCCTATCCAAAAGCTTCTCACTAAACTCATCACTAGTCAAATATCCATCTTCTTGTTTCTTCTTCCCATGAAAATACAAGCTAACAACAATGTCTTGGCGAAGCAACTGAGCATCAAGTTCTTTTGACATCTCATTTTCCTTTCCAAGAATTATCTACTCAGCAAAATAAGTTGTAAAAACCCTACAGTCGCTGCAATATTGCAAACACAAATAAAAATTAAAAACATAAAAACAAAACCAGAAACAAATAAGATAAATAAACATAAAAAAAAACTCACCACTCAACTTGTTGAGGAATGCCTCTAGCTATAGTCAATTACAAATCATCATTCTCAGCGACATCATAAGGACTAAGATCAATATTTATATCAGGACGATCATAAAAACCAATCTTTTCAAATAGAATAGGAAGCATTATAACAAATGCTTCAATTACAGGTAAACTCAAATTTTCATGACTCGTCCCGACATAGAATCATAAACAATGAGCAATCTCCTCTTTATGTCAAAATGCAGCAAAAGCCAATGAGCAAGATCCTCCACATTAACAGACATAAGAATATGATCAAGTACATTCCAATGAGTGCTACAAAACAATGTCTCGCCCCTCATAATCTTCAAAGGAACACAACTATCATCAATGTTAAATGTACCACTACTTGATTTCTTAAACTTCTCTCATACATGAACTCAATATTTTGGCCAAAACAACTACCAGTAGTAGAGACTCTCATCTTCAAACCTTTGCACAACTTCACATTTCTCCTCAAATAACACATCATGGCATCAATATGCTGCATTTTAAAAAATAAACGTTGATAAGACACACTATGAAGAAACCTGTTACCACTTACAACATAACATATTTAAAAAACAAAGGATAACCAGTTACCATTAGCTACATACAAATTATAAAGTTGGGCAACAAGTTACCATCAGCTAAACATCAAAATTATACATTTTGGTAACAAGTTACACAAAGGATTGCAACGCAAAAAATGACTGTGATAACTAGTTACCCCAGCTAAACTACTAAAGTATACATTTGGGTAACCAGTTACACAGGGCATTGCAATATAAAAAATGACTTGAGAACTAGTTACCCCATCATAACATAATATAGAATTGAACTCATCAATGTAATTCTTTTTTTAAAAATTGAAAAATAATAAACACAACATAAAAGGAAAGAAACTCACTAATGAATCAACAAACTGCCCAGGATAATACAAACGGTAGAACCAAGTCTTGTCATCAATAAAAATGAAAGTGAAATCGATTGATGGCTCAACCTTGTTATCATCGTATTTATTAAACCTAAAAAATAAATAAACTAAACAATTTTTAGAAAATCAAACAAACAATTTCAACAAAGCAAAAATTAAAAAAAAAATTGTCCATACTTGTTATTGTGCTTGACTTTAGTTTCAATCCAACTATGAAACTCAGAAGCTTGATCTTCAGTGAGATTATGACCAAGATCATTAGAAAAATGACATATATTATCCAATACAGTCTTATTTCTTTTTTGTTTACCTTCATCTTCAGAAGACCCAAACTTTTTCATGAAATGAGACTTGACCACAGCATTCGGCTTCACCTCTCTTTTCTTAGGCAAAATAGCCACAGGATCATCTACCCTTAAAGAATCATAAACAACAATCGACCAATTACTTTTATCCTCCACATAATTGCTCTCTTTTAATAGTCTCTCAGCAGACTCATTTATAACCTTCCACATTTCATTTCACACGTGAAATGTAGGAGTCGAATGAGTCGAGCATAGCAATGAGGCTTCTTTAGATTGACTCTACAAAAACAAAAGAGAAAAAACATATAATTTATAACAAATATAAAAAACAAACTACTTCCTTATACAACATATGATTAAAACAATATACCTTAACAAGACTAACAAAATCTGAAGCAATCTTCACAGAATGCTCCAAATCAGCCCCCAACTTTTCACAAACTTCAACATCTTGGTACCCTCCCACACAAACATCATCAAAATAATCCTAAAGAAGGAGTAAAATATTTAAACAAGATAGACAACATATATTATACAAAAAGACAATCACACAAGAAACTGGTTACCTAAGAAACATAGTCAAAGTCCATTTGATTTTGTGAATCTAAATTTCCACCATCAGTTTTGATAGACACATCAGTCTTAATATCTACAGGCAAACTGATCACTGTAGCAAAATCAGCTTCAAAACGTTTCTTCAAAGAACTAACTTCACCAAGAATCAACTTTTGGGAAGCTTGGACTTCAGCTAGCTTTACATGTAACTCCTTGATTTGACATCAGAACCCCTTTGCTATATTGATCCTACATACAAGTAAACAAGAAGACAAAAACATTAAAACAGAATCATATATACAAATGGTTTAAAAAAAATGAAAAATGAAAAAAAATAAAACAAAAACAAACCTCCAAAAGCTTCTTTGGCAAAAAAAAAGTCCAGGCCTCAACAAAGGCATCTCTGATAGTGGAATGTCCTCATCTGTAGGTGGTGGTGTTGGGCAGAATACACTTTCAAATGTTAAAATTTTCAAAATACCCAATTTCTTTTCCTCTGCATTAGGAACGGTAATATTGATATCAAACTGCATTAAATTAAAAAAAACAAAGAGAATCAAATAAAAATAACATAAATAGCAACAACATGCTTCAATAATTAAATATGAAATACAAAAAAAACTATAAAGATGACAAGTAACCAGTTACTTACAAATATAAAACAAATATAACAGATACAAAAATACAACACAAAACAAAATAGGAAAAAAATTATCTTCTCATCTATAAAGACTTTCTCAAGAACTTCTTGATAACTCACACTATCCTTGTTATGCCAATTCAATATCCTTGGAAATGAAGAACCAATCCTCCGACATAAAAACAATGAACAAATTGGAAGTGTCTCGTAAATCCATATAAGAAATGCAAGAGGAAAACCAAAACACTTGTAAATCCAATTATCAAGAGACCCATATGCTTTTCTAGGAATCTTCATATAAAGAGCATTCCTCTCTTTTAAAGCTGAGCGCATATAACACCTAGTTCTTTGTTACAAAATGTTGCAAAATGCAAACTTTTTCAACATGGAAAGCTCACAATCAACCATACCAAAAAAATTGTTGTCTACCATTGTCTCATTCTGGGTCCCAAACAAAAAACCAGCCAAAAAGTGAACAATCCCCAACTTCACAACAAGGTCTTCCTCCATAGCATTAAAATTTTCTGAATTAAAAAGATTACTAACTTCATTTTTGCTAACTTTGTCATTTACTTTAACACCCGGGAAAAATTCTTTCTTAAGACTTTTTTACCATTAGGAAACATACTTAAATCAACACTACCAGCACAATCTAGCTCAGTAATTAATCCAAACTCACTAATAGAAAACCTCACTACCTTATCACCAAGCTTAAACCAAAACTCAAATTTATCTTTTTCCTGATGAACTTCCCTCATTAAAACACTATGTACAAGTTGTGCTTGCCATGCAGTACTTGGCAAATCCAAAAATGACCAAAAGGAGTTCTTCTAAACATAGCCTTCTGCTTCTTGGTGAATACTTTTTTCAAATCAGCAATAATCTCTTGTTTATTCCATTGCTGAACCTTACTTCCAAACCGAAACTCTGGTTTGATCATATAATGCACAACCTGAAAAAAATAGAGCACAATTACCACAAAAAGGAAAATTTAAATAAATAATAACTACAACATTAAAAAACCATACAAATCTAAGGAAACCAGTTACTTTAAAAGTTAACTAGCTACATTACAACATATATAATACAAAAACAAATCAAAATTTAAAACAAGAACACTTAAAAATCACAAACAAAAATGATTACGTAGCAGAATTAGAAACAGACAATCACAAAAAAAAAACCAGTTACATCCAAAAAGTAACCAGTTACCTTGAACATTAAACAACACATGAAAATGAATACACTGCTAGGGTAACCAGTTACATGTAGACTTATCAAGCTACATTATAACCTATACAAGGAAAAAAAATCAACTATAAAACAACAACACCTAAAAATCAAACTTAAAACAATAACTTACAATCATTATAAACTAAAACTCACAAAAGAAACAAATTACATACCAAAAGTAACCAATTACCTATACAATTACACAACACATGAAAAAAGCATACACAACTACAGAAAACCAATTACTTGTAACCTTAACAAGCTACATTACAACATATACAAAGAAGAAAAATCACAAATAAATGATCACTTAGCATCATTAAAAATAGACACTCTAAAAAAGGAACTAATTACTTACCAAAGTAACCTGTTACCTTAACAAATAAACAACACATTTAAAATATGAATAATCTCAAAGTAACCAGTTACCTATAACCAAAAGAGATATAAACAAACCACAATAAACAAAAATATAGAAACCAGTTACTAAGCATATAATAATTCGTTAACTAAACAACCTACTAAGAAAAAAACAACATTAAAACATGAAAATAAGAAACTAAAATACATGATTGTTAGTCTCATCGATAATCACAGGTCCACGGGGCTTCAAACCTCCCCCGGGACTTTGAAGAGAACGTCGCAATTTTACTAATGGTCCAACCTCATCAGTGGAATTAGAAGGGCCAACATCCCCTCCCTTTTGAACCATTTATACAGAAACACAAAACACATAAAAAAAAAGAACATTGAAACAACATACGCAATATAACTTTTAGCTTTATAGATTTTGAAGCACTGAGTTCTTAACTCAATGAAAAATATGTGTATAAATTCAGTGTAACTACATTACCCGAATAATGAAGATAGTTTAAGAAACACAACTATATATATATATATATATTTACTAAAGTATGGTCAAGATTAAAGTATGGTCAAGATTAATTCTACTTGACAAACTAAAAAAATTTACCAAAAAGAAAGTCTAGTTGCCTAAACCTCAACCACAACAAGTTGCTTAAGCAGGAATTCTCCAAGCCAACATTTCCATCTTCTCAATCCTCAATTATTCTTGAAAATAAATAATACATAGACAATGCATGCTCATGTTAACTTTATATATATATATACACACACACACATAACTTATCCTCATCACATTTCACATAATAAATCATTGGGTGGAGTTTCACGGACTCGTGTGAGTTACCACACGTATTCAAAACAGTATCATCAAGGATAATCGTAACAGCCCCAAATCATGAATTTCTTAATAAAGTAACAAAGAAGAATGTAGTACCCAACCTTTAAACATGAATCGACTCCGATCAAACATTTATTTTTCAAATATGATAGAAAAATGCAATACCCAAAATGAGGAGTAGGTAAACAACATACCTGAGGCATAAACACTGATCGCCGACCACGAGACCTGCATTCAACTCCGATCACTGCACTTGAAGACCTCTGTCCGCCTCCGTTCGTCGATGTTGCAAAGATCAATAACCCAGAAAATGCCACAACTGCCGAAGGA
This sequence comes from Humulus lupulus, assembly GCF_963169125.1. Classification (NCBI taxonomy): domain Eukaryota; kingdom Viridiplantae; phylum Streptophyta; class Magnoliopsida; order Rosales; family Cannabaceae; genus Humulus; species Humulus lupulus. The sequence continues at coordinate 50,579,073 of NC_084796.1, read as the reverse complement.
GAAATCGCACAAAGAGGAGAGAGGAGAGAGAGGAGAGATAATGAGGTAAAAGTGAAATTAGTAAAGTAAATATTTCAGTTAAATAGTAATAAAAAGAAAACATAAAAACAAATAAAAAAAGTAAAAAATTGAAAATGTAAATTTTTTGAATGAATAATAAATAAAATAAAAAAAGAATTTACACAACTACCCATCTACTTTAATAAACTCTCATTAGTAATAAAAATATGACATAATAAGGATTTGTTACAAAAATATGGGAAAAAACCCATAAAAGTGATTAAATTCATTAAAACCTATAGAATAACTTTTTTTTTTTTTGAAAAAAAGACATATTTTTGCAAAGTTTGTTAAAAAGCCCATATAAAATGTAATTTCCACTATAATCATGCTCATTAACAGTGCCCAAGCCCTAATCATGTTTACATTTAACAGTTGGGCCAAGCCCTAATCATGTTACATTTGACAGCTGGGTCGAGCCCAAATCATATTACATTCAGCAACGGGACCAAGCCCTAACCACATATCTCACGCATTGGGTGGAGTTTGCTTACCTCGATCCTCCTGTGAATAATGAAACAACCTCGAGCACTATCCCTGACCCGAGCCTGCTGGAAACCCTAGTTACAACACAAGTATAAGTACATCAGGAACTAACCCTAGAACCCGAGTTCAAAACTGAACTCTCTCAAACCATGGTTCCTAGTTAACGAGGCGCTAAAAATGTCCCCCGAGCCCCCAAACGTACTCCCAAATCGGTTTCCCGAGCCCCCGAGCCTAGCCCTTAAAATTAAGAAAACTAGCTTTTGGGGGCTCTTGGCGCGGTCGCGCCCACAGAAAAATTGAGGCTTTTGGGCAATTGGTGCGGTCACGCCCCTCAACTCAAGCCCCCAAAACAAATCTCAATTTAGCTCTTTCTGGGACACTAGCGCGGTCGCGCTAGGTCGCAAAAGCCTAAAAAATATGCCCAGAACATGGTGTTCTTCCCCAAATTGCAAACTTACGATTTCCTGCCGATTTCAGACCTCAAATTCAATTATCCCAGATGTTTTTAGCAGGATTCCAGCTACAAAAACCTACCACTAGGCCTAGGCAATAAAACCCACTACTCAATCCATCACAAACACAACATACAACTCAACTAGGAATCAAAAATCATAAAAACTCAAAAACACCATTGAATGTCAAAACAGGGGAAGCCTCACCTCTGAATTTGAATTCTCTGGGGATGAAGATGACCTTAGCAACCTCTAAACCCAAATTTTCAGTTGTTACACAAAATTTAGCTCCAATCTTCACCGAGGTTTGGCTTCCACACTTGTTCTCTAGGCCCACTCTTCTCAAACTTCCAAAAGCTCCCAAAACTTGAAAGCCAAGTCTTGAACGTATGAGCCTAAGTTCAGCTGCCCATTGCTATCTAATGTGGTCAAATGACCACAATGCCCCTTGCCCCTTTTACCTCAATGGTTACTCCTAAAGGAAAAATTTTAATTTGGCATAATTCCCGCTAATCTAAAATTATCTCATATAATCTCAAATAATATAACAAACCAATAATCATCAATTAATTCCCGTTAATCTATAATTCCCAGTAATTTACCAAATTACCAAAATACCCCTAAGCTTGCCCCGAGGCAGGTATTTTACCCCGTTGTGACTTTTCTGCTAACTGGCTCCCTAGGATCGCCTCATGCCGGGTAACTCAAATATATCCATATAATAATGTGGTCACAATTATAAATCACACATATTTACATTTATACCCTCAGCATGTCAAAATTACGAAAATGTCATTCTTATAAGAAACGAGCCCACATGCATATTTAATACACTTAAACATGCAAGCATAATCATATCATTATACAATTCACATAATAACATGCTCATAACACATAAGCACCTAATTAACTCAATTATTTCCTCCTGGCCCCCTAATTCAGGCACTAAGCCATATTAGGGAAATTGGGGTGTTACATTTATCAAGGCACTTGAGTGTCCTCCGAGACTCATGCAAGTAATAGTGATTTCTCGTGTACCTTTTCCACATGTGGGGATGTCATTATTATGTTTGAAGTTGACTACCCTTGTCTTGAGAGTGGGTCAACCACTGCATGTCATTTAGTTTGATAGGTCTTTTTATTGTCATGTGAGAATAAGTTAGTGGTCTAAATATAATAGTTTTAAATGTGCTAAATGATGTTGCTATCAAAAGAAGCATACACTTGCTTTCAACAAGAAAGTTATTTTGGGGTATCTTATTTTGCTAGACATAAGTATTTTTTATATTATTGTTCTTTAAGTCATGGTGGAAATTTATCCAGTTTGATAGAAACTAGTGAAAATTTTGAGGAATGTTAAAGAGCACCCTAGGCTATCCAACATCCTATACTGCTATTGGTGCAAATAAATATTGAGTCTCACATTTATTAATTTACATTAAAATATGTGAGACCCGCTACTAAATTGCACCAATAGCGATATGCCATATACTAAAGTGTTGACATCCTAAGGTGCCTTATAGAAATGCTAAAAAAATTTGGTAGAAAACTAATAATTGAAAGTATTCTACAAAATTTTAGAACCTAAATAAGTTATCATATTATCATTTTTGAAAACTAGACATTTTAGGCCATCTATAGTTGATGAATATAAACGACCTTATAAAAATATGATAACACTTTTGAAAGTACTTAAAAATTTAGTCACTCGTTTAAATAAAGATAATAAACTGTTTTACAAAACACCATTTTCAACTACCTTTTACAAACCTAGTAACTAGTTTCACAAAAAAAAAAAAAAAAAAGAATATAGAGTGTAACGACTCAAATTTACTAATAAGGCTTAAGGGCCTTGATTAGTGTGCCGGGAGGGCGTAATTGGAATATATGTGATTTAATGATTAAAAGTATACTAAATGACTATTTGAATATCTGAGATGCATGACTATGTGTATTAGTGTGCATGTAGGCCCTGATTAGGTTAGAAAGGGCATAATTGTAATTTTGGCTCGTTGAGGGCATAACTGTATATATATATGTTATAATTGTTGAGACCACATTATTATGTGGATATATTTGTGATCTGTGATTCGAGACGATCCTAGTGAGCAGGTTGGTGAAAAAGTCATGGCAGGGATTTATACCAGGCTCGGGGCGAGCTTGGGGGTATAAATGAGAATTTAGAGAATATATTGGGGTTAATTTTGATATTGAGGAATATAATTGGTGATTAATTAGGTATCGGGAAGTAAGCGGAAAATAATAGAGACACTCGAGGAATTAGCGGGAATTGGGTGAAATGACCAAAATACCCCTAGGTGGATTAAAGGAGTTAGAATTAAAGGGGAGGTGTAGCGACCCAAATTTTCTAATAAGTCTTGGAGCCTTGATTAGTGTGCCTGGAGGGCAATAGTTGTTATACTGTATTAATTTATGTGAATTTAATGAATATGTGGTTAGAATGCATGCTTAGGTGAAATAAATATGCATGTGGGCCCCATTTGGTTGTTAGGGGCAAATTGGTAATTATAGCCCGTTGAGGGCATAAATGTAATATATGTGATATATGTGATATAATGGTAATATATTTGTGATGCATGCTCCGAGACGGTCCTAGAGAGCTAATCCGCTTAAAGTCACAACGGGATTTAATACCCGGCTCGTGAGGAGCCTCGAGGTATTTCGGGAACGTTATAAATTTAGTTGGGGACATTTAATTGATGGTTAATGGTATTTTAGAAGTTTGAGTAACCATTGGTAACCATTGAGGATAGCTACTCTAAGTGAGAAATTTGTATATTTGCAAGGGATAGAAAAGGTCTAAGATGCCCTTGAGGATTAGTTAGAATATGGGTTAGATGAAAGGGTAAATGGGTCTTTTGGCAGGGATTTAGATAGCAATGGCTGAGTGGGAAAGTTATTCACGTTTTCTATATTTGGGCAAATTCAGTTCTTGCTGAAAGTAAAGGAAAAGCTAAGAGCAAGAAGGAAAAGAAGGAAGGGCAAACCTCTTGGGATCAAGAAGGGAGTTAAGGCTAGAGAACTTAGAGGATTGTTCAGCATATTGAGGTAAGGGAATTCTGTGTAAATATGTTGTAGGGTTCAGCTAAGAATATCATGGTTTGAGAATTTAATTGTGTGTTTTGTTTGGTGAATTCTTGGGGTGAATTGTGGTTAGGTTCAGCTTGAGTTTTGTGAATTGAGCTTGGAATTTGATTGGGAAAGCAGCTCCAGGTCGAATCCCCACTTGGGGTAAGGATTCCATGCATATCTGAAAGTTATTGCTGGTGTGGTTTAAGAATTCTGAGGGATGGTTTAAGTTTTGAAAGGTTTGGTTTAAGTTTATGAAGTTTTAAACCAAATTGTGAATTGTAGGATTGATTGTGTGTTTGAGCTTATTGTTGATGTTTTTGAGTTGTTAGACGGTCCATGTGGGGCTTTGAATTGAATTTGGGACTTAGGTAAGTCTTGGTAATGATTTGGGAGTGTTTTGGCTCAGGGAAAACATTTGGAGAAACCCAGAATTCTGGGTTCGCGAAGGGGCGCCGTGGCCCTGTTCTTCTGCGCCGCGACGCTAGGCTGCAGCAAAGAACGGGGGCCCTTCTGGGCGCCGCGGGCCTCATAGGGTGGCGCCGCGGCGTTAGGCCATTTCTGGGCAGGGGAAAATTGTGGTTTTTAGGCTTTTTCCCAGGGGGCTCGGGGGATGCTTCCGCCACTTTGTGTGGGGTTCCGGGAGGTCCCGATGGCTTAGGTTTGGTTCCGGGAGACGCCTTTGAATTGGTTAGTAATGGGGATGCTATTTGTGTGTTGTGATTAGGTTCTCGGAGAGGCTCGGATTAGAGGACAGTGCTCGAGGGTTCAGTGCTCAAGAAGCTTGGGACATAGGTAAGAAAACTGCTGTACCCATAGAGCAGGGCGAGGCCCCATAGTTGTGTTTCAGGGCACGACCCTATATGATTATGTGTTGGGTGTAGCCCATTGAATATGTTAGTATGTGTTTAAGTTATGTTTAAATTATGTTGTGTATGCTTATATGTGAATGATCGGCTAGGGTCGAGAACGGCGAAGGTTGGGAACGGCGAGGGGTCGGGAGCAACGTTTAGCACGCGGAGTGTAAGTTGCCAGGGTAAGACCCTAAAGGATACCTGTGATATCCTCACAGTGTAGACCGCAACTCAGGGCCTGGTAAAGCACCTGAGACGGCATGGTCGTATGTGTTTATTTTAATGATAAATTGGTTATATGCTAAATGGTTCATATGCGTATGTTATCTGTTTATGTGGAGTTTTCTTGCTGGGCTTCGGCTCACGGGTGCTCTGTGGTGCAGGTAAGGGCAAGGAGAAAGTCAACCGACCATGAGTATGGAGAGCGTGACGCGACGCGTACATGTCTGGTCTGCCTGGCTGCCACGGCCAGGGGTATTTTTGGAAAGTTGTTTGTAAAGAATCCTATTTTGTCGTTTAGTCGACTTTAAATATATTTTGAGTTGTAAATATTTATAAACAGTATTTTGGGATCCCAAATGTTAATTTTCTTATGAATTTTAGTAAATGGATTTATTTTCAAAGTTTATGTCTCTGTTTATGATTTAATTACACATTTACCTTAAAACCTCGATTAGCGAGTTAAATGCACGTTTTAAACTCACTTAGTAACGACTCTAAGGAGGTAGGGCGTTATAGGAGGGTATTGTGGTCATTTGGGCTTATAAAGGATAGGCATAACTGAGGCTTTATGTTTAGTGGAACTTGTAGAAAGAAATAGAAGTCTGAAGAAAGAAAGGAAAGGAAAGAAAGAAAATAAGGGAAAGAAAAGGGAAAGGAAAACATGGTATTTTCTCAAGGTTGGTTTGGCTTTTCCCCATCACTTCTTGAGGTATTTTGGAGTAGAAACTCAGGGGAAGCCAAAGTAAAGCTTGAGGCTAGGGTCCTTGGTCTGGCATGAAGAATTGGCAAGGGTTTAGCAAGAACAAACCATTCAGTTGAGGTAAGACTTTGAAGTTTCTTCAGTTTCTGGTTTTGGTATTGAACTAAGGTGTCTGAGCTGAATTTGATGGGAACTCTAGGGAATTCAAGCCAAGGGTTGAGGAGGAGTAAGCCAAGGAGGTGTAGAGGCTGACTCAAGGTCGAATCCCCATTGAAGGTATGAAATTCTAAGCTCTAAATTATGAGGTTTTGATTGCTGTGCTGAAGTTTCTGAGTTAGAGGTTCAACCATGGTGAACTTTGAGATTAGGGATGCATGTGATTGGGTTATGTGTATTTGGGATGCTTGGGATGAGTGGAGCATGTTAGTAAGCTTGATTCTGGGTTTGGTGGAAGTTTGGAGGAGTTTTGGTAAGGTTTGGCTCGGGGGAAATTGAAGGAGGGAAAAACAGCATTTGTTGTTCTGTGACTAGCGCTACAGCACTAGCCTTTGGGCGCTGTAGCGCTAGGCCAAGTGTTCTGGGCGAGTTAGGGCTTTGCTTGTAGCACTGTAGCGCCCTCCTTAGAGCGCTATAGCGCTACCCTGTTTCTAGAAAGGGGTTTTTAAGTTATTTTCAAGGGTTTTTGCCCGGGGGTTCGGGGTTCGATTCCACCACCCCGTTTGGTGGAATTAGAGCTTCCCGAGGGCTCGGGATTGGTCCTGAAGCTAAGTTTTGGACTTGAGGGTTGGTGATGATTCTGACCTATGGTTGTGACTAGGTGTGCGCTAGGGCTCAAGAGGGATCGTGCTCAAGGATCACAGTGAACGAAGCTAGCGAATTTAAAGGTAAGAAAACTGCACCCGATTATATGTTTGTGATGGGACTAAGTGCTCCCGATATCTGTATAATGTCATAGATGGTATTATGCCATGGGACATGTGATAAACAGTCTAAGGGTGCCGTAAAAAATATTTGCGCACAGGGCGCGACTTGGCCACTGGTAGCCGAGGACAGCTTAATATTCACTAAGCTCGGTTTAAGCGGGCCGGAGTCAGTGGGATAAACAGAGGGTGCGGCCTAAGGGCGCTAACCCTAGTTATCATTTGAAAATTGGTTATTGATATTAGATGATATGTTTGGTATGCTGAATACTTGGTTATCATGAATGCTTAAACTGTTGAGAACATGTTTATGTGATATGAGATATTGGATTGTCTGTTGATTGTTTATGCTTTGTTATTGTGTTTTCTTGCTGGGCCTTGGCTCACGGGTGCTACGTGGTGCAGGTAAAGGCAAAGGCAAGTTGGACCAATCCTGAGACGGAGAGCTGCGGGGCTGAATGTACATGGTCAGCTGTTCGGCCGCCATGGCCGAGGAGTGGGTCAGGACAAGGACTGCCTAATAGTCTGTTTTGCCTTAGCATGGCTAATTACTATGTTTAAATCTTGAATCTTTGTAAATGGTTTTATCTTATTATTTTTGTGGGATCCCGTGTAAACAAGAAATGTTTATTTATAAGAAATGCGGCTTTTGAGACCAAAACCTTTTAACCCTAGTTCCACTATAGTTTCAGTAACACGTTTTCAATTACATGACTTGATTAGCAAGTCTAGCACTTTTATAAACACACAGTGTAACGGTCTTGGCTATCCAGGGCGTTACATAGAGTAACTAGTTTTATAACCTTAAACACGGTAATAGTGTTTTAAAAAAATTGTGAATGATTTCATAAAATTTAATAACTAGTTTCATAAAAATCTAGTTTTCAGTTTCCAAGCATGGTAACTATTCCTTAAAAGAACTAAAAAAATAAAAACAAAAAACTAGAGACTAATTTTCCAAAACTAGTAACAAATTTCATAAAATTTAATAACATTGTTGTTGACAACATTTTTCGTCAACTAAAAACAAGAGTGATTAAGCTAATGTATAGTTTAGCAAGAAAAGAAGAACAAATATTTTTACATTGTTAAGCAGTTAAAATCTGCCTACGTCCACGAGTCACTTTTTATTAAAATATGCATTAAAGCTTTTTTAGAGCAATTTCATAGAGCCTTTCTTAGTGCCAAATAGTGCCTGAATACAAATGACTAAACACATGCTATTTATAGACCCGGTTACGAGAATGCTCCCTTAATCTTAGAGATATTACAAGATACATATCATGTTTGAATTTGAATGTAAAGCGCCATAATCTATTACATTTATAAAACGTCACTCAAGTCATAATTAATATGAAAACATCACTTAAAGGATAAACTTAGTGGGGCCTTGATAAAACATGCAAGTTGTGGCCCAATAGTTAAAAATAAAAATAAAGTATTCATATTTGGAAACCAGTATGCAATGTTTAAAAAAAAAATTAAGTCCCACTGTCATATTTGGAAATAAAATCCATAACATAGTTTCTTTAAAGAAAATCTTGGCGCTCATATTGATTATTTATTCGGTCATAGGAAACCTCCATGCCATACAAACTTAGACGTCAGAACTCCCCACATCACAACGCGTGCCAGAGAAAAATTCTATTGTTTACCTGAAAGGAGGAAAGTAAGGGGGTGAGCTAATAGCCCAGTAAGGAAGTACAACAATACAACAATATCCAAGAAAATATAAGAAAGATGTGTATAATGAAAGAGGGCAGAACATTACATCATCATACTCATATTTCATAATCATGAACGAATTCATAGTCATCCATCACATTCATACATCATAAAAATACTATTTGTGACCAAGGCACCTCTATTGTCCATGTCACATCTTGAGGTAACTAGTATAACATGGCTCGTAAAACCTCCTCTATGAGGTAAATGGGATCTCAGGTCCTTGAATCCGTCCTTTGAGATACGTCATATCCTTAATAACTCCTTTGTTGTGTTGCGTTCAGCACACTAGCAACCTTTTCTTTCATTCATCATACAAACACATGAAATCCAGTTCACATTAAAACATAGAAAATACATGTTGCATCATACTTGTCATAACATATCAAGATCGAATTCTTCTTTTCCATATCACTTGGTTTATCATCAAAACATAGCATCTTCATTTCCACAACACATTATTTCTTGTAATATACAAGTCTTACCATTCCATATCATAAACATAGAAAATTCTATCTAACTTCCTTATCTTAGGTCCGAGAAAATCAAAATGAGAAAACTTCACAACGAGCATATAATCATAACCAAACGTTTGTCTCTTAGAATCACATAAAAATACTCATGCCCAACATATATACCCCACATGTGCATGGGTCATGCACACGTGGCACAAGTTGCACTACCCTCGCAAACATATAATAATTTCACATAAAATCATAAAAAGAATAATGCTAATTCTACCTATTAATTCTTCATGGTTACTAAGTAAAAGTCACGTATTTGAACAATAGGCATATATTTGAACGTAAAAATTCATTTGCATGCAACATGCATACGTGAGAGCGTTCTTAAAATTCAACGTTTTAAAACGATAATTTCTACATGCTTATTTCTTGCCACTTCAAACAAAGTTCAGCAACATACTTTATTTACCATTCAATTGTTTCTTTAATCACAAAATTGTTATACAAACTTTAATACAACATATTTACTTATAATATAATTCATTTAGAATTTTCTAATTTATCATAAAATAATAATTCCATTTATTATTTGAATAGCAGTTAAAAAGGTTGCGACAAAATCGTAGCTATTTAGAATAACTAAATAAGTTTCTTGTTTTCTTTTAGAAAAATAATTTTACTAATCTCTAAAAAAAAATTGCATGTTTATAAATGTGAAACTTCATAAATAAAGTGTGGAAATTATATTTTCATATATATATATATATATATATTTGTTGACGCCGTTTTTCGTAAACTTAGAAAAGAAGAGCTATTAAACAAAATATACCAGAGGAAACAAATAATATAGACACGATTTTTTATGTGGTTCAACAGTTAAAATCTGCCTAGTCCACGAGTCTGTGTTATTAACTTCTTGGAATTCTCTGATGGTTTTCTGGAAGCAATTGTATAGAGTTTTCCCAGTATCGTTTTTTTTCTGTCCCTTACAAATGAATTGTCCCACTCTATTTATAGAGGGGTTTACCGAATCTCTTCCCACAGATTTTGGGAAGTTATTCTACAAATCAATTAAATAAATACAACTAAATGCATACATTTATTACGTACGCGTATATATCCCATGATATTTGGGATTTAATAACAGATTACATCTGATCCCTTAAACATAGGGATTTTACAATAATAAACGTGTTCACACACAGCTTGCGAGCTTGGACGCTAGATTCACACGTCTTCAAGATCGTTTAGTTACTGCGAGCTCAACACCTTGGTTCGCCTATGTTAACAACAAGTGATGTTATCAAGATCATCCTCTCCAAGCTCACAATGCTCGAGCTCAAACCGTATTGCCTGTTAGCAGGAAATAAATAAAAAAATTTATACAAGTGTTGAACCACTGTCACCATGGCTTTGAGCCTGACTTATAACCTCGGAACTCCTCCAAGATCGTGTAGTTTCCGAGCTCACCAATTCTGAAGTTGTTGCGAGACTGTCTTTGACTTTTCCATCAATGCTAGTCACATGATGAATATGCTTATTTCGAGCTTACATCTTACGAGCCTGAATTTCGAGATCAAAATCTCCATTCTCGAAATCTGGGTGTAACATTTTGCCCCCTCAAAAGTATCAGTTCAAATCCTATGAGAAGGAAACTTTTGAACTGCCTCTTTCGAAAACTGAGCCACCTACTTCACTCAAGTGTGGACACGTGTCAGCCACGGGTTGCTCAATCAGAGTACTCGAGTACTTTTTCACCACAGCCATGTCTATTCGCATGCCAGCTTTTCAGCCGCCATCATCACGTTTGCACCCAACCGTCCAATCGAATACCAAATCCAGCTAATGGCCCAGATTAGCTCAACCCTTGACCTCCTTTTAGGACATATATATATATAGTTGTATCGTCTTCCTCCTCTTAAATTTTATGTTTCAAGCTTCAGAGAGAAAGAAAAAAAACCAGAGCCGAAAATTCCTTTTTTCCTCTTTGCATTTTCTCTAAACTGAGAAGACACAACAACCTTGGCCTTTTTGACTCCGTGAGATCATCTTTGCAACCGCTACTCCAGTCATTGATTTCATTGTATTTTCAAGCCACTGTGTGTAAGTTTCTTGTTCTTTGACTCTCGTATTTTTAATTCTTCGTGCATTTTTGTGTTTTTCATTCCCATATGACTGTATGCTGTAGTTGGTAGTTTTAGCAATATTGCTTAGCACAAACTTTTGATTCAAAATCTTTGACAACATAGTTCTAAAACCCATATTTAGTGTAAAAAATGTAAACATGGGATGTTTTCAGACAACGGGTAGTGTATCGTGTAAGCCAAGAAATGGGGTTCTGAATTAGGGTTTTTAATTGCACAAATCTCAAAATTATCACCTTTTTTGGGTAACCGTCAACTTTCCCCCTGAAAATCCAGGATTCTTAAAATGAACCCACACTTTCCCACTCTCGCGTCAAGTACACGCTCGAAGCTTGAACTTTACACTAGTTCGGGGTTCTTCCTCGAATTCGATCTGTCCTTTCGAGACCTCGGTCTCGATCGAGCTTACTCCGTGATCTCGAGCCTTCGAGCTCGAATCACCAAAACTATACTCTAATTTCTTGTGTGCTTGGCCCTCACCCTTTTCTTTCTTGCTAGATGTCGTAGAACTCTAAGAATTGGTGGGGGTCAGTGCTCACAATCCCTTATTCTCCATCAAGTCCCAGTCCAGAATCTCCCTTCACTCGAAACCAACGACTGATACGTGAGCACTGCGTGAGGTGCGAACAAGAGGATATCCGAGCTCATTTCTGACGTCAGATTGAAGAGGTCGAGGAAAGAAAAAGGAAGAAACTTCGGGTCACGATTTATCCAGATCCGGACCCCGAGATCAGATCAATCTCGCTCGATCCCAAACTCAAAGTCACCGTTGCTTATGAGCACGGTGCGCTTTCCTTTTCACTGATGGAGGACCCTTCAGATCACCCTTCTACTTCACGAGTGGCATCAATTCCGACCCTGCAAGAGGGTTTTTTTTTAGGCAGAACATTACTGGAGCTCGGTCACCTCAACGAGCCAAATTTCTGACATTCTAGCTCACAACGGCCTGAAGCTTTCTGATACGCTGATGTGTCGACCTGCAACTCCGAACGAGCGAAGCTGCTACGCCCCAGGTGATGGCAGACCCGATAACAAGATTAAGCTCGCAGCCTGGAGTTGTGAGCATATCAAGGCAAGGGCCCTACTTCCCCTGAAATCCTTTTTTAAGATTTTTCTGGACTTTGTTGGGCTCACCCCATTCCAACTCCAGACCAATTCATATAGGGTTCTGTCCGCCCTCAAGTCTCTGTACCACGAGCTGAAGTGGGAAGGAATCTCACCGTAAGAGATCATGTACCTCTTCTGTTTGAAGAGTAACCCCTCTCGAGCTCGGAGAGGGGATGGCTTCTACTATTTGTCAAGCTACCCAAAGGAGAAGAAGATCTTTGAGGATATGCCGAACCATCCTCCGAAATTCAAGCTGGCCTTCTTCTGGACGGATGGCTTCACTCCTTCCAAACTCTACTCATTCCAACGAATCCGTATGTACTCATACCCATTCTTTTTTTTGTTCGTTTAAGGACTAGGCCCGAAATAATAACCCGTCCATTTCTTCAGCCAACTATCACCATCCAACACCCTCAGAGACAACGGTGGAGCACAAGTCAACTCTGCTCCAACTGCCATATGGTCAACGCTCCCTGTCCTATCTTCTCCATGAAGATCAACTTCGAGCTTACGACCTCCTAGAGTAAGACCAGTCGACAGATGACTTTGCATATTGAAAGTACCTTAAGTGGGAGCACGTTCCACTTCCCACTGAGGAGCTCCCACTGAGACGGAGGTCTTCGACCTCACGGGTTCGCCCCTCTGCGGCTCATCGTCACGATAGGCCTACCTCGGGAAACGAAGCCCAAGACGAGGCCTCTAGTTCAGGTGGTAGAGGTAAAGTAATACTTAGCTCGACCATGTGGTCTCCTTCTATGCTTAAGCACAAGCCCGACACTCTAATCCTATTCCCGGATTCTAGAGATAACTTTCATGTTTGGTCTTGGGTAGATGAGAGGGTCCATAGGTTCGATAGTTGGTTAGGCAAATTCCAAACTATGTATAGTTTAAACGAAGTTTGGGATGGGGTCGCAGTTCAATATGGGACCTATGACTACAGAGACCTTTCGAGGCTATCCCCCACATATAGGGAAGGGACTCGCCCAACGTCCTCTGAAGATAGGGGGATTACTTGGTCGCCAAGCATAAGCTCGGGGGAGAGTACCAGTTAGGTTTCTTTTGACTTTAGCCTTATTTCTTTTTGTATTTTTAAGCTCGTTCACTAACGTGTAAATTGTGCATGTGCAGGCGACACAGAGTCCGATCTTGATAACGTGCTCATCCTCCGCTCGGGAGCTAAGCAGAGCAAGCATCCGAAGGCGTCGCAAAGAGCAGGACGCCCTTCTAAAATCCTGAAGACATCCGAGGCAACACCTCCTGCCTCGGGCACCCATGGCCCGAGCCAAGCTGCTGCTGCAGACCCCGAGGTCAGGGTATCTACCGAGGTCTCACATCCCCCGCCTCCTCCTGCCATTCAAAATTCTCAATAAACCACCCCGGCTCCAAAGAAGGTGGTTCCCACTCGGGAACACTTGTTGTCAATTTCGACCCACACTTCTGAGTATGTGATCGACAATGCTGTGGGGACTCACGAAGCCAGTCTGGGCTCAAATGTCTTGTCCTGAGTTGGCCAAAGATTCAGCAACCTTGGCACCCCTCAATGGAAATTCCTCACTTCTTGCCGAGACAACACCACCCTTTATGACAAGGGTAGCGAGTTCATCACTTCGGTAATTCTTTTTACTCTGTCATGCTGTCTGTTCGAATTTATTCTGTATGTGTTCTAACCCATTTTGTTTGTGTATAGGCCCTTGTCGCATTTTCTCAGCTTAACTACAAGCTGAACAACGAATTCCACTCGAGTTTATCCTATGCTCAGGAGGCGAAGAACCTCCAGATAAAGCTCACAGACGAGCTTAAGGCCACGAAGTCTGAGCTCGAGTCAATGCTGGAGGCTAAGGATGCTAAGATCAAGGAGAGGGACTCTAGAATCAAGGAGCATGAAGAGCTTAATGCCAAGCTCAAAGAGGAGAAGAAGGCCACCTTCGATATAATCAAGGGTGAGAAGTCTCGCCTTCTCGAGGAGTTTAAGCGGAAGAAGGATCACGCTGTTGATATGGCCATGTACCGTATCTGGGCCAACAATGCTGATCTCGACACAAGCTTCCTGGACACTCTCAAAGATGAATTCCTTGAGAGGTGGCAAGCTCGACTCGATGAGGAGGACGCCAAGGAGGAGGCTGAAAAGATGGCAGAGAAGCCTGATTCTGCCAAGGGGGATGCACCTGCTTCATAGAAGCGAGGTCATGGGCTGCGTCCCATTAAGTTTTTTGTAACCCCTTTTTTTTTTATTTAAGCCCTTGGGGCAAAGACAATTTATAGCTCAGTTTAGGGAAAAGACAATTCCTCGAGTAGCTCCCCAAGGTTGTGAGGTTGAAACTATATTTTTTTGCAAAATATTCCAACCTCAAACTTGACTTAACTTGAAGTAGGTTTATTTATATTCCAACTTTCTGTCGATTAGTTTTAATATTTTTGCTTTACATTTCTGGGTCAAAATATTTCAAGCATCTTATATTAAAGGTTTGATTTTATGTTTATTTATTCGTACAAACACATATGATAGATTTTAGCTCGAGTTTCAATGCATTCATGCACAATTTACTCGATGTATCCATGCCTGATCTCATTATTTGTCAAGGTCGAACCTTACTTTCACCATGCACTCGAAAGTGCTCATATGGCATGTAAGATTAGTAGTTTAGTTATATCTTGCTTTTCTAGTCACTTTTCCTCTTCCTCGAGTAGCTGCCCAAGGTTGTGAGGTCGAAACTATATTTTTTGCAAAATATTCCAGCCTCGAACTCGACTTAACTTGAAGTAGGTTTATTTATATGCCAACTTTCTGTCGATTAGTTTTAATATTTTTACTTTACATTTCTAGGTCAAAATATTTCAAGCATCTTATATTAAAGGTTTGCTTTTATGTTTGTTTATTCGTACAAACACATATGTTGGATTTAAGTTCGAGTTTCAATGCATTCATGCACAATTTACTCGATGTATCCATGTCTGATCTCGTTATTTGTCAAGGTCGAACCTTACTTTCACCATGCACTCGAAAGTGCTCATATGGTGTGTAAGATTAGTAGTTTAGTTATATCTTGCTTTTCTAGTCACTTTTCTTCTTCCTTGAGTAGCTCCCCAAGGTTGTGAGGTCGAAACTATCTTTTTTGCAAAAATATTCCAGCCTCGAACTCGACTTAACTTGAAGTAGGTTTATTTATATTCCAACTTTCTGTCGATTAGTTTTAGCTAGTTTGTTCCAAACTTATTTATCTCGTGTCTGGTTTGTAATCCATACACTTGTAATTTTGATAATCTGGTTATGTCCAAATCATCTTAGCTCGCGTATCTGGTTATATCCAGACACTTATAATTTTGATAATCTGGTTATGTCGAGATCATCTTAGCTCGCATATCTGGTTATATCCAGCACTTATAATTTTGATAATCTGGTTACGTCCAGATCATCTTAGCTCGCGTATCTAGTTATATCTAAACACTTATAATTTTGATAATCTGGTTACGTCCAGATCATCTTAGCTCGCGTATCTAATTATATCCAGACACTTTATTCTATGTTAGTTTTCAAGGGTTTATACCTTTTTGGACCCTGTGTTTTTTCCGATTACTTGTTTGGACCCTCTGTTTTAAAAAATTCATTTTTGGACCCTATATTTTGTAAAATGGTTCAAATAGACCCTTAAACTCAATTTTGATGAATAAAAAATTGAATATAACAACATAGTTTTTAAGTAGAATGATTTTATTTTTGTTTTGAATTGTTAGTTTGGTAAATTATTTGTGATTTCAGTTGAGAAAAATTTGATCAAAATTGGGTTTAGGGTTCTATTTGAACCATTTTACAAAACATAGGGTCCAAAAAGTAATTTGTCAAAACACAGGGTCCAAAAATGTATAAACCTTTTTTTCAAACTTATGGTATTATTTTATACCACTGATGCCCCCTTAATATCCCATGAGTGTGACCATAGGTTATTGAATTAAGAGAGTTTGCAAAAAATACAACATTGAATAAGGAGAATAACTTTTGAGTAAAATTCAACACTTTATTAATAAAAAGTCTGAAAAATAAACAAGCTTGGTTACAATAAAACATTATCTTACACTATTGATGGTAAAGTCGTAGATGTTCACCATTCGAACCTCGCAGTACCAATTCATCGTTCAATCTCGCCAACTTATAAACCCCAAGTCGGATAATAGACTCGATCTGGTAAGGTCCTTCCCAGTTAGGTCCGAGTACCCCAGTAGACGGGTCCCTTGTAGCCAGAAATACACGTCTTAATACCAAGTCTCCCAATCTGAATTTTCTACCTCGAACCTTTTTATTGAAATATCGAGTAGCTCGTTGCTGATATACGACATTTCTCAGCTGAGCTTCATCTCATCTTTCTTCAATAAGGTCTAGAATTTCTTCGAGTTGGGATTGGTTTGAGGCCTGGTTGTAGGCATGGCTCTGTATTGTAGGTATTTCGACTTCAATCGACAACATGGCCTCGCATCCATATGCTAGGGAGAAAGGAGTATGTCCTATCAAAGTTCGAGCTGTGGTTCAATAGGCCCACAAAACTTAGGGTAACTCTTCGGGACACCTTCCTTTAGCATCCTCCAACCTTTTCTTTATGGAGATTTTAAGGGTTTTCTTGACTCCTTCGACCTGACCATTTGATTGGGGATGGGTGATGGAAGAGAAGCTCTTCCCATTCTTTTCGCAGAAATGGGTAAACAAGTCACTGTCGAATTGGGTACCATTGTCCGACACTATCTTTCTGGGAATTTCGTATCGGCAAATGGTATTTTTAACCACAAAGTCTAAAACTTTTTTCGAGGTAATTGTAGGCAGAGGCTCGACCTCAGTCCATTTCGTGAAATAATCAACCACGACCACAACATACTTTACTCCACCTTTGCCTGTTGGTAACGAGCCTATAAGAGCAACCCCCCACACCGAAAATGGCCATGGGGAGGTCAACATGGTTAGCTCGGTAGGTGGAGTTCATGGAATTGTAGCAAATCGATGGCACTTATCACATCTTTTTACATATTCGAATGCGTCTGCCTTGACTGTGGGCCATAAATACCCCTGCCTTATCACCTTTTTGGATAGACTATGCCCCCAGTGTGGTCTCCACAAAATCCTTCATGAATTTCTTCCAGAATTTTCTTTGCCTCAGGTGGAGTTACACATCGGAGTAGTGGCATAGAATACCCTCTTTGATACAACCTTCCTTCCATAATAGAGTATCTCGGGATCTGATACATCAGTTTCTGAGCCTCGTTCCGTTCTGCTGGGAGAATTCCGATTTCGAGGTAATCGACTATTGGGGTCATCCAGGTAGGTTGAGAGTCGATCATGCATACATCTTCTTCGTCAGGCTCGCTGATACTTGGGGTCGATAGAAACTCTAATGGGACCACGTTCAATGTATCAGCTTCGCTGGTTGTGGCGAGCCTGGCTAGCGCGTCTACATTTGAATTTTGTTCTCGGGGAACTTTCTCTATAGCGTAGAACTCGAACTGTCCGAGCGCAGCCTTGGCTTTCTCTGGATAGGCAGCCATCTTTATGCCAGGAGCTTGATATTCCCCTAAAATTTGGTTGACCACCAAACTGTGAATCACTATAGAAGTGTATAGCCTTTGCTTTGAGTTCCTTGGCTATTCGAAGTCCTACCAATAATGCTTCGTATTCAGCTTCGTTATTTGATGCTTCGAAGTTGAACCTTAAAGCGGAATGAAATCGACTTCCTGCTGGAGTGATCAGTATGATGCCTGCCCCCGATCCATTTTTGTTGGAGGATCCGTTGACATAAAGTTTCCACAGCTCGCGGGCTGGGGTTACAACTTTGTCGTTAGACACTCTAGTACACTCTACAATGAAATCCTCCAGGGCTTGTCCCTTTATGGTCGTTCTCGGGTGATATGTGATCTCGAATTGTCCGAGTTTGAAAACCCACTTTAACAATCTTCCAAAGGCTTCTGGTTTAGATAGAACTTTTCATAGTGGTTGGTAAGTTAACACATGAATAGGGTGTGCTTCTAAATAAGGTCGGAGCTTTCGAGATGAGTGGATTAGGCTGAGGGCCAGTTTTTCCATTAAAAGGTATCTCGATTCTGCCCCCAGTAACCTTTTACTGACATAGTACACTGGTTTTTGTACCTTCTTGTCTTCTCGAACGAGCACGACACTAATGGTGAGCTTGGTGGTAACAAGGTACAAGTAAAAGACTTCCCATGTGACAGGCTTTGATAAGATTGGTGGTTCGGTGAGATGTTTATTTAGGTCCTGGAATGCAAGCTCGCATTCTTCTGACCCCTCAAACTTTTTGCCCCCTCTCCAAAGGTTGAAAAAGGAAGACAATAGTCTGTAGATTTTGAAACACACCTACTTAGTGCCTGTTGGGAAAACTTATACAGGATCTTCATTTATTTTCATGTAAATCTAATATTAAACAAATTAATATGAGATAACCTAGAACATGTTTCTAAAATTGAATTAAAAGAGAAACAATGTTAAGAATACTTACAGTATACGCAGCGGAATGAATGAGTCATTCTTTTAGTTTCTCTAACCCTTGTATCCTTTAGTTTTTGGATGAGCAGTACCACGGGTACAGTTCATCGCGTGGCTGGTGCGCGCGCCCATGGCAGCCAAACCAAAATTTAAAAAACAAATTTGAGCAAATTTTCAAACCAAAACCATTTTCTAATTAATTTTTAACATGTTTTACACAAAATAAATCATATATAAAAATTAATAGCATAGAAAACACAACAAAATAACCTAAAAATTGCTAATAATCACATAAAATTTAATATGTTTCATAAAAACATAAAAATCATCCAATTATTCAAACATATCAAATAATCCAATTTTAAACATGTTCATTCATGAAAATAAAGATTACCAAAGGCTCTGAGGCCAATTGTTGGGAAAACTTATACATGATCTTTATTTATTTTCATGTAAATCTAATATTAAATAAATTAATATGAGATAACCTAGAATATGTTTCTAAAATTGAATTCAAAGAGAAACAATGATAAGAATACTCACAGTATATGCAGCGGAATGAATGAGTCATTCCTTCAGTTTCTCTAACCCTTGTATCCTTTCTGTCTCAGAGTATTATCAAGAAACTGAACCGTTCTTCTAATTTCTTCACAGTCTTCCAAAGTATCCTTAGAATCACCTAGACTAGAGTGGGCAATTCTCCACACATGGGATAGATTCAGAGAGAAGAAGAGAAAAGAATAATAAGAGGCTTAGAAAAGGACTTGTGTTTAGAGAGAATCTAAAACTATCAGAAAACCAGTGATTAAACTTATCTGTCGTCTATCTTGACTTCTCTCAAAGCACTCCTTTTATAGACTCAATTAGGCGATTTAATTTAATTAAAAAATCAATAAAATAATAGCTAATTTGAAGTCCTAGGTCGAAATTATCATGGGTTTTAGGCCCGTGAAATTTCCCATTTGATTATAAGCCCATTGGACTTAAAATCAAGGCCTGTATTATTTTCTATTGATTTAATTAATTAAATAATCATTTAAATACTTTATCAAATTAATTATTTATAATTTGAACCTTGATTTAAACTTATTTATTAATTTAGATACCAATTTATCTTAATTAATAAATCTGTCTTAATTTCTCTTTTCTTATCTAAATTACATAACTCTGTGAAACTATCCAAAATTGACCTGGTCAAGTTTGATAATTCTAATTGATAATTAAATCAATTAATTGAGACTATCTAGATGATTTTATCCAAGGTACAATGGGGACCATGAGCCTATGAAATCAAGCTCCAATAAGTTATCATAAATCTAACAAATAAATTTACTAACTTATTAATTCCTCGTGACTCCACTATAGACTCGGAATTGCACTCTTGAATTCATAGAACATTCTATAACAAATATAGATACGCTATTAATTATCCATTGTTACAACCATAATTGTCACTCAATCCTCTATAGACGGTCTACAATGAGATAGGACTAAAATATCGTTTTACCCCTCATTGTATTTTATCCTTAAAACACTTAATTCCTTGTAAATGATATTTCAGTAAACTAATTTAATTACTGAAATGAGATCTCTATCATTTAACTCCTTGAACCAAACTAAAAAGAAACCATCGTTTCACTTCTTCATCTGAAGCTATAGATGTTCATATCTATGATTAACACTCCCACTCAATTATACTACCAAGTTCCCAAGATGTAAGTATGGGCTAGTCCATAGGGTAAGCTGGTAACGAACAAGTCAAAGAACTCAAATAATACAATCAGTTAGAATAATAACCACTCAGAATTGAGATTGAATTGACCCATGGTCAACTATATGATATGAATAGAATAGATAATAACGGTATGTTTACTTATCTTATCAACTGTCAATATCGGTCCTGTCCGATGTAACAAATACATCCGATCTTATCTACTTTGCTAATGTTCTGGAAAGAACATAACACCACAATGTGTAAGTGGATCATAACATAGATTGGCAAGTTAGTGTAAATCTTGTGCACTGACTAATCTTAGGACTAACTTATTTTGAACTTATAATCATATTTATATTCCACCGTGATTACGTCACTATAAATACGATTAGCTATATGCTCGGGATTTAATAGAAGTTTATATTAAACAAATAATCATGAAAATAAAACATGTGAGCAAAGTGATTGACTAAGTCAAAAAATGATTTCTATTCTTTTATTGATAATAAATGAGATTACAAAGAATTTGGGTTTTAATTAAGGCATAAAACCTCAACAAACTCCCACTTGCACTAATTGAAACTAATGCCTTAATTCTACTAATCCCATTTCCTTTATATGCTTATCAAATGTAGCTTCTGGTAGTGTCTTTCTAAATGGATCTGCAAGATTGTCTTCAGTTTCAATCTTCATAACCTTCACATCTCCCCTGCCACATATTCTCGTATAATGTGATACTTCCTTTCTATATGCTTACTCCTCTTGTGACTTCGAGGTTCTTTCGAGTTGGCTATCGCTCCTGTATTGTCACAAAACAACACAAGGGGTTTATCCATGTCTGGAATAACACCAAGATCTGAATATAACTTCTTTAGCCAGAATATTTCCTTAGCTGCTTCTGACGCGGCTATGTACTCAGCCTCCATGGTGGAATCTGAGATTCCAGACTGCTTTACGCTTCTCCAAATCACAGCTCCACCCCCAAGAGTAAACACCATTCTAGAAGTAGACTTCCTATCATCGACATCAGTCTGAAAATCTGAATCGGTGTAGCCTATAGGGTTCAGAACACCACCCTTGTAGACTAACATATAATCCCTAGTCCGCCTTAAATACTTCAGGATATGCTTAACTGCTATCCAATGTTTCGGTCCTGTGTTTGACTGATACCTGCTCACTACTCCCACTGCATAGCAGATATCTGGCCTATAACACAACATAGCATACATCAGACTTCCAACTGCAGATGTGTAAGGAACTTTTCTCATTGCATCCTCCTCTTCAGGAGTCTGGGGAGGCTGCCTCTTTGAAAGATGAATTCCATGGTGGGACAGTAAATGTCCTTTCTTGGAATTTGTCATTGAGAAATGTTCAAGCACTTTATCTATGTAAGCTGCTTGAGAAAGAGCTAAGAGTTTGTCCTTTCTATCCCTGATGATCTGGATACCAAGAACATAACATGCTTCACCCAAATCCTTCATCTGGAATTGAGTGCTTGGCCAATTCTTCACATCTGATAATTTCTTAACATTGTTTCCAATGAGTAAGATACCATCTACATAAATAACAAGGAATACCACTATTTGATTTGCCTTCAATTGGTAAACACAGGAATCATCAATATTTTGTTCAAAGCCATAGGTTTTGATTATTTCATCAAACATAAGATTCCAGGAATGAGAAGCTTGCTTAAGTCCATAGATGGACCTATTCAACTTGCAAAATTTTCCTTCTTGTACAACTACTTTAAATCCTTCTGGCTAATCCATATAAATGACTTCGTCAAGTTTTCCATTAAGAAAAGATGTCTTGCCGTCCATTTGCCAGATCTCACAGTCGAGAGCGGCTGCTATGGATAGGAGGATGCGAATGGACTTGAGTATGGCTACAAGACTAAAAGTTTCCTCATAGTCCACATCTTCTCTTTGGGTATAACCATTTGCCACTAATCGAGCTTTATAAGTCTCGATATTTCCATCAACACCTCGTTTCTTCTTGTAGATCCACTTGCACCCAATGGCCCTAAAGTCACTAGGTGCTTCCACAAGATCCCAGACAGAATTTGAGTACATGGACTCCATTTCCTGTTTCATGGATTCGAGCGAAAGTTCATTTTCATGGTTTGCCATTGTCCGCTTGAAAGACAACGAATCATCATCACTAGTGTCACCAAAAACCATATTGGATTCACCATCCAAACTATAGCGAACTGGGTTCCTAGAAACCCTCCCACTACGACGAGGCTCTGTGACTGTTTGCTCAGGAACAGTGGTACTATCTTCATTTAAATCGACTTGCGTCGGTTGGACATGAAGAGTGGGTATTTCATCATCAACTTGCATTGATGACGATGGAACATTGGTTGGATTCAAATCTTTAACCATATCCTTTAAAACTACTTTGCTGCGAGGTTTGAAGTTTTGGACATAGTCATTCTCCAGAAAAAGTAGCATTTGTAGAAGTAAACACTTTCTTTTCTGAATGACTATAGAAAATTCCACCTCAAGTACCTTTAGGATAGCCAACAAACATGCAAACTTCAGTTCGCGGTTCTAGCTTTCCCTCCTTTTTCCTCAGGACGTGGGCGGGACACCCCTAGATTCTATAATGGCGTAAACTAGGTTCACGAACATTCCAGTGTTCTAAAGGTGTTTTGGGGATTGATTTAGACGGCACGACATTGAGAATTTCCTTCCCAGTTTCAATTGCATGTCCCCAGAATGAAGTTGGTAGAGTTGAGTAACTAAGCATGCATCTAACCATTTCCAATAAAGTTATATTCCGGCGTTCCACTACACCATTTTGTTGCGGAGTACCTGGGGCAGTAAGTTGTGATAAAATCCCAAGTTCAGTTAAATGATCTTGGAATTGCATATCCAAATATTCTCCACCCCTATCAGATCGCAAGATCTTTAAAGTTTTACCTAATTGGTTCTGAGCCATTGCTAGGAATTTATGAAACTTTGAAAATGTTTATGATTTCCTATGCATTAGGTAAAGACATGAGTATCTAGAATAATCATTAATGAAAGTGACGAAATACTCAAAACTACCCCTGGCTTGTACATTCAAAGGTCCACAAACAGCTAAATGCCCAAGACCAAGTGGTTCTTTGGCCTTATCACCCTTTGCAAAGAATGGACGCTTGGTCAGTTTGTCTTCTAGACAAGATTCACAGACAGCTAATTCACCTAAGGCGAGTTCCCTCAAAGGTCCATCCTTTGTAAGTCTTTGAATCCTATCATAGCCAATGTGACCTAGTCTCAAGTGCCTTAAATACGTCATATTATTGTTATTGGTCTTTTGACGTTTATTGGTCCTAGGTTTAGCTACTTTGAATAAATCATTATTAAGAGCGAGGGGTTCGTTAGGTCGCAGAATATAAAGCCCATTTTCCAAACATGCAATACACAATTGTGATCCATTGAAGGAAATATATATATATATATATGTATATATATTAGAACTTGTGAAAGTCCATAACAAATTGTTCTAATTGCAACATGGAAACTGAAATTAAATTTCTACTAAAATCTGGAATAAAAAATACATCTTTTAAAATTAAGTATTTATTTTCGAACTTCAGGCGAGCTCTTCCTCTAGCTTGGACTGCAATGAACGCTCCGTTCCCAACTCTAAGCTTTAAGCCGCCTTCGTCCAATTCCTCTCACGATTCAAGAAGTTGTAAAGAGTTGCAAACATGGTTGGTAGATCAAGAATTAATAATCCAAGCAGATTTATCATTCTCTAAAACACATGTTTCCAAGATAAATGAACTATAATCCTTTACCTATGTTTTTAGCTGCTAGAAACTTGGGGCAATCCTTTTTCCAATGCCCTTTCTCTTTGCAGGAAAAACACTTATCTTTACCTTTCTTGTTTTTCTTGTTCTTCCCCTTAGGCGTCTGTGCACTTGGTTGTGCACTCGTATTTGCAGGCTTGGGGTTGTTGTTTTGTCCACCTTACCTCTTGTCTTCAACTTTCGAAGGCGAAGCTTGATAGCTTCAGTCTTAGCTGGATCAGCAGCAACAACAGTAGTCTTATTTTCTCCTCCCTTACTAGGTCCACCCATGATAGGCTCAATAATCTGAAGCTCGTTCATGAGTTGCGTCAGACCATAGTTGAGTTGATCAAGAACGTGTGGACACGGTGCCATTCGAGCATTCACGGTGTCATCACGTATGTGCGGAGACGGTGCTATCCAAGCATTTATGGTGCCATCACGAGTATTGACGGTGCCATCACGAACGTACATACACGGTGCTCGTTCTGGGGATTCCTCAGTCATGACGAATTCAGAGTTATCACCAATCAACACAATGTTGAAATTCTGCTTCCAATTAAGGAAGTTTTCTCCAGTGAGTTTCTCCATCGAAAGTTGAGAAAGGATGGGAGTAGACACTACTTAACTTAAAACTACAAATTACCAATAAAATAGAAATCAATCACATTTGCTCAATAAAATTTATATTCACACATATTTCAAGAAATAGCACAACATATACCAAAAAATATGTAAGATATGAGAAAAAATACCAAAAAAAATCATATCTCTATTTCTTTAGGTTTTTAACTAATCTATTATATCCTTGTCCCGGTTGGCGAGAGTAAAAAAATATCACTAGTTAAATAGAGTTGTAAACTCATTTAATAATGGACACCACTATTAACAACCTACTATTCGATCAAAATAAGAAAACAAAATCTCTTATTTTATGAGCTAGACCCACAGTTTCGATAATCATAGATTTAGTCCTAGTAGTTACCGCTCTAGTAGAATTTGACCTATAATTATCTATCTTTCAAAATCTAACCTTGTCAAAATAGCTAATGAACACCTTCCATAGGGGGACGAATCAAAGCGCCTCGAGGCCCCATTAAGCTATTGACATTGTTAAACCAACGGTGGAGATCGAATATAAATCTTAAAATAAGCTCATTATAAAATTTAAAAATAGTATTTTTATTATTGATTTTTAGAAAATTAATGACTATGGTTTTCCAAAAAAAAAAAATTAAATAGATTAAATTTTTAAAACCAAAGTCCTATAATTTCCTATTAATTCTAAAGTGTCACATTCAAACAAATTCAATTAATTTAGAATTAATTTGTTGCTAAGCAATATTTAGGTTTAACTAATATAATGAACATATACAATTAAGTCAAACTCAGGTAAATTGACCTTAACAATTGGGCTTGTATAGAGGAGGGCTGGGTCTAGTATGTCGTTCCCACTACAAAGGCCCCCTATGCGCCATACAAGGTCCAAAAGACAGGAATTTAAACCTTTGTTTTATTAATTGTTATTAATTGATTAGACCCACTATAGTCATGCAAAACAAATGAGCCTTTACAAGTGGAATCACCCACAAGAGAGGAATTTAAAGTTTACATTTTCTAATGGGCCCAAAATAAAACCTATCATTTTATGAATATTTTATTTGGCAAAATCCATATATCTAACAAACATATGGACCACTATATGCATCTAAGCCCAATTGCAAAAATACCACATATAGTGCGAACAGACATGTTATAATTGGATGAGCCTAATCATGTTACTGTATGAGCAATTCTATGAATTTATGCAAAAATACCACAATTCATTTCATTTGCAAAAATAACACAATTAATTATCTATAATTTATCAAAAAATTTGAATTAATTAAATTTTTACAAAAATAAGTCAATTTAAATGAAATTTATCAACAATTAACAATAGTTAATTTAAATTTAATTTATCAACAATCAACTTGGTTTAGGTTAATTTGAAAAAAAAATATTAATTTAATTTAAATAGGATTTATCAACAATTAACCAAAGTTAATTTAAATCCCATTTATTGAAAAAAATATTTTATTAATTGGTTGAAAAAAATGATATTTTTCAAAATTTAACCAATTTTAAAATTTAAAATCAATATCTTAACTGTTTTTCAAAAAATATCTTGTGCTGTTACAACTTGTTGACGGTGAAATCTCGTCAACGAAATTAGGTCGGAAAACTCAAAGGTAAATGCGGCGATCTCTAGATAAGAACTTAGAATTAACTTATGAAAGGATAAACACAGATGAACAATGGAGTGAAAAAATGTATATTTCTTAATGGCCTCTGCATACAATGAATTTTCCAACCCCCTTTCAGGTGGTTTTAGAGTTCATTTTATAGTAGGCTCTAATGGCCTTAGGTACATAGTGGTCCAGGGGACCAAGTGGTACATACGTACTGTGTCAGGGGAGTGGCTCCAGAGGCTGTGGTCGTACACCCCGTATAGGAGCAGGTGTCAGGAGGATGTCTCCACTACTTGTCTGTATCCATGTCTGATGCGTGGTGGCAGGCGTAGTGGCGCAGGAGGTAGTGGTGTCGGCTCTGACCTATGGCCGTAGACGTACGGACCATAACTCCTATCCTTGCATACCCACTCCTGGCATTCCCACTACTTGTCTGGTAGGGGTACTATATCCGTACTCTGACTTCTTTAGGTTCGTAGGTACATTCCATATTCATGCGTGTACCTTGCCCCTTGTGAGTATTCTCACCTCCAAGGCCATGGGCAAGGCCATGGAGGAGGCCATGGGGGAGGCCATGGGCGAGAGGGGCCTCGCGAGGCTACTGAGCCTTGGCACCTATGCCTTGCCAACGTGGGCCACTTGGCATCGACTCCACGAGAAACGAACCTAGACTCGTGTTGTGATGGCGCGATGGCTTCCCGAGACGACGGTGGCCTTAGGGCCTTGCCTCGGCCTCATACTTTCTCTTGATGGGATTATTAGCATCAACATTTCTCATGAGATGATCTCCTGTATTCAACATGGCCTACAGGCTCGAGCCCAATAGCATGAATAAGCGACCCTTATCCCTATGTTCCAACCAGGGACTAAAGAGTTTCTTTTTGGTGGATTTTTGGCATCCACACAACTATTAGCTAATATTTTAATAATTTAAAAAAAATATTAATAGTTATAACAATCCTAAAATATCTCAAAACAGTTAATCAAATTCAAATATCCATAAAAATATCTAACTAACAATGTTCAAATTTCAAATAATTTAAATATTAAAAACTATAGAAAAAAAGATATTTATATTTTCAAATAAAGATTTAATAAAAATATCAAGAATTTATAAGAAAATATCTTAAATATCTGATATCTTAATTCTAATATTTTAATATATTAAAAGATTTAAAATTAAGTTGTTAGTCTATTTTCAACTTTGAATTTGAATCTTTGTAGAAAATATCTAATTATTTAAATCTCAACTAACAAAAATATCTTATTTTAAAAAACAATTTTAAATACAAAAACAAATATGATATTTTTTGCTTTGTTTATAAATAATTAATTTTCACATTTTTATTTCTTTAATTATTATTTTTTTGGATGAACAGTACCACGGGTATCGTTTATCGCGTGGCTGGTGCACGCGCCCATGGCAGCCAGACCAAAAAATTTGAGCAATTTTTCAAACCAAAACAATTTTCTAATTAATTTTTAACATGTTTTACACAAAATAAATCATATATAAAAATTAATAGCATAGAAAACACAACAAAATAACCTAAAAATTGCTAATAATCACATAAAATTCAATATGTTTCATAAAAACATGAAAACCATCAAATTATTCAAACATATCAAATAATCCAATTTTAAACATGTTCATTCATGAAAACAAAGATTACCAAAGGCTCTGAGGCCAATTGTTGGGAAAACTTATACATGATCTTTATATATTTTCATGTAAATCTAATTTAAAACAAATTAATATGAGATAACCTAGAACATGTTTCTAAAATTGAATTCAAAGAGAAACAATGATAAGAATACTCACAGTATATGCAGCGGAATGAATGAGTCATTCCTTCAGTTTCTCTAACCCTTGTATCCTTTCTGTCTCAGAGTATTATCAAGAAACTGAACCGTTCTTCTAATTTCTTCACAGTCTTCCAAAGTATCCTTAGAATCACCTAGACTAGAGTGGGCAATTCTCCACACATGGGATAGATTCAGAGAGAAGAAGAGAAAAGAATAATAAGAGGCTTAGAAAAGGACTTGTGTTTAGAGAGAATCTAAAACTATCAGAAAACCAGTGATTAAACTTATTTGTCGTCTATCTTGACTTCTCTCAAAGCACTCCTTTTATAGACTCAATTAGGCGATTTAATTTAATTAAAAAATCAATAAAATAATAGCCAATTTGAAGCCCTAGGTCAAAATTATCATGGGCTTTAGGCCCGTGAAATTTCTCATTTGATTATAAGCCCATTGGACTTAAAATCAAGGCCTGTATTATTTTCTATTGATTTAATTAATTAAATAATCATTTAAATTATTTATCAAATTAATTATTTATAATTTGAATCTTGATTTAAACTTATTTATTAATTTAGACACCAATTTATCTTAATTAATAAATCTGCCCTAATTTCTCTTTTCTTATCTAAATTACATAATTCTGTGAAACTATCCAAAATTGACCTGGTCAACTTTGATAATTCTAATTGATAATTAAATCAATTAATTGAGACTATCTAGATGATTTTATCCAAGGTAAAATGGGGACCATAGGCCTATGAAATCAAGCTCCAATAAGTTATCATAAATCTAACAAATAAATTTACTAACTTATTAATTCCTTGTGACTCCACTATAGACTCAGAATTGCACTCTTGAATTCATTGAACGCTCTATAACAAATATAGATATGCTATCAATTATCCATTGTTACAACCATAATTGTCACTCAATCCTCTATAGACGATCTACTATGAGATAGGACTAAAATACCGTTTTACCCCTCATTGAATTTTATCCTTAAAACACTTAAATCCTTGTAAATGATATTTCAGTAAACTAATTTAATTACTGAAATGAGATCTCTATCATTTAACACCTTGAACCAAACTAAAAGGAATCCATCGTTTCACTTCTTCATCAGAAGCTATAGATGTTCATATCTATGATTAACACTCCCACTCAATTATACTACCAAGTTCCCAAGATGTAAGTATGGGCTAGTCCGTAGAGTAAGTTGGTAACGAACAAGTTAAAGAACTCAAATAATACAATCAATTAGAATACTAACCACTCATAATTGAGATTGAATTGACCTATGGTGAACTATATGATATGAATAGAATAGATAATAATAGTATGTTTACTTATCTTATCAACTTTCAATATCGGTCCTGTCCGATGTAATAAATACATCTGATCTTATCTACTTTGCTAATGTTCCGGAAAGAACATAGCACCACAATGTGTAAGTGGATCATATCATAGATTGGCAAGTCAGTGAAATCATGTGCACTGACTAATCTTAGGACTAAATTATTTTGAACATATAATCATATTTATATTCCACTATGATTACATTACTATAAATACGATTAGCAATATGCTCGGGATTTAATAGAAGTTTATATTAAAAAAATAATCATGAAATTAAAACATGTGAGCAAAGTGATTGACCAAGTCAAAAAATGATTTATATTCTTTTATTGATAATAAATGAGATTATAAAGAATTTGAGTTTTAATTAGGGCATAAAACCCCAACAGTGCCACCATTCGTCCAGTTAAACTCTCAACAACCTTATGTTTTCAAGGTGAGGGCTTATCAATCAATGCCTTGATCTTGTCTGGATTAACCTCTATTCCTCGTTCATTTACTATGAATCCTAGAAACTTTCCCGAAGATACTCCGAAAGAGCATTTTTGTGGGTTGAGTTTCATGTTATATTTTCGTAGTACAGTAAAGCATTTGGCGAGGTCATCCACTTGGTTACTGTTATGTTTGGACTTGACCAGCATGTCGTCAACATAAACTTCCATGTTGTCACCTATCTGCTCGGTGAACATTCTGTTTACCAATCTTTGGTACGTTGCTCCAACATTTTTGAGCCCGAAAGCCATGAAATTATAGCAGTATAGCCCTTTATCAGTTACAAAGCTTGTACACTCTTGGTCCGGTGCGTGCAGGGAAATCTGGTTATATCTAGAGTAAGCATCCATGAATGACATGATGCCATGACCTGCAGTGGCATCTACGAGCTGATCAATCCGAGGTAAGGGGAAATAATCTTTAGGGCATGCCTTGTTAAGGTCGGAGTAGTCGATACAGGTTCACCATGTGCCATTGGGCTTCAGAACCAACACTAGATTTGGCAATCCAATCAGAATAGAAGGCATCTCGTATGAATCGATTTGCCTCTAACCTGTCGACTTCTTCCTTGAGGGCCTTTTTTCTATCGTTGTCCAAGAGTCTTCGCTTTTGCTGCTTCGGGGGGGGGGGGGGGGAAGCTTTTGTCAATGTTAAGTGCATGACTCATGACATTTGGACTGATTCCCACCATGTCCGAGTGTGAACACGAGAATACATCCTGGTTTTCTTTTAAGAAGCGGATTAATTGTTATTTCTCTTCTTCAGAAAGATTCTTTGTAATGACCCAAAATCACTAATATGGCTTAAGAGCCTTGATTAGTGTGTCGGGAGGGCATAATTGGTTTGTTTGTGAATTTATTAGTTTAATGCATGATTTTATGATAAGCATGCTTGTATGATTATACGTTATATTTGTGGGAACCACATTATTATGTGGGTAAATCTGCAGCATGCGACTTGAGGCGATCCTAGGGAGCTCGTTAGCGGGAAAGTCACAACATGGCCTAAAATTTGACTTGGGGCAAGTCAAGGGGTATTTCAGGTACTAGATGATTATTTGGGTTATCGGGTCATGGAAATAAATAATTGGAGATATATTTGAGGTTAGGAAGTTTAGGCGGGTATACTGGGGAATTTTACCATTTTTCCCTCGGGGACGTTTCCGGTACCCAGAGCCTTGGGATTGATTTAATTATTTAAGGATAGATAGATAAAACTTAGAAAATAGTGGAAACACTAGGAACCGACCCTTTCCTCTCTCTCTCAATCTCTCTTCTTCTTTCTCAAGGAAAATCACTGAAAACTAAGGGGATTCGGTTGGGAATTCAGAGGTTTGAGATGAGGATTTGGAGGATTAACTCAGTGGAAGCTAGGGAATCAAACTAGAAACTAAGGTAAGCATTGAATTACATTTTGATCAGTTGATTATTAGGTTTTGGGGCTGAATTCTAAGAGTTCTTAGGTTCTTAATTTCAAGGTTGAATTAAGGCAGAAAGCTTGGGAGTTAGCTCAAAATTTGCTTAGAGAAGTGGTTTTGTAGTGAAGGTAAGCTTGAATTTATGATCTAATGTTTGAATTCTGGTGTTTTCATTGCTGGTTTTTATGTTCTTGAGCTTTTGGGTTTCTGAAATTAAAATGGGATTTTGATGAGTTTCTAAGCTAGGTCTTTGCTGGATTGTGTGGCTGGAATCATGTTAAAAGTTTTGTGATCAATGGGTTTTGGAATTAGGATGGTTTTGGGTGGTTTTGAGCAAGGTTGGGATGTTAAAAATGGTGGATTTTATGGGCACGAGGGGCTGGGTTGCGAATTTGTTCTAGAGTGCCACAGCCCTGCAGAGCAAAGAAGAGCCAATGAGGTTGTGCAGTCAGGGCCGCGGCGCATGTCTGTGATTAGAGAGGCCTAGCCTCTGTTTTAGAGGGCAGGCCATGGGGCAGGTTCTTAGGGCCGCGACCCTTAAGGGCATTTTTGGTTATTTGGAGGTTTTAAGCGCAGGAACCTAACCTAGGGTGCTTGGGATCGATTCCACCACCGTGCTTGGTGGAATTCGATGTCCCGGAAACTAGAACTTTACCCAGAAACCTTTATTCAAATATTAATGGAATCCCTTATCTTGGTTGTGACTCGGTAAAAGCTAGGGCTCGGGAGACAGATTGTGCTCAAGGGGTATTTCTCGTAATCAGAGCATTTGGAAATTAAAGGTAAGAAAACTGTACCCGGTTGTGGATTTATAATGGGACTAAGGGTTCCCTGTTTTGTATGCTTTATAGAGGATGGTATTATTCCATGTAAATAATAGACAAATGGCCTAAGAGTGCCGGAGTTTACATTAGCGCACAGAGCGTGGCTCGGCCACTAGTAGCTGAGGACAACTTATTATGCACTGAGCTCGGTTTAAGCGGGCCAAAGTCAGTGGGGTAAATAGAGGGTACGACCTAAGGGTGTCGACCCTATTTATTGTGTAATCTAGTTGTTGTGGTTGATTGTTGAATACGATATGCTGAATGGCTAAGTGTTAGCTTGTGAATTCATGTTTATGCCAACGAGTTTTATGTTTATTAGGGATTGCTAAATGTTTAAACATGCTTAAAGAGTTTATGATTATTATCAGTACTTGGGTTATGATATTATGTTTTCTTGCTGGGCCTTGGCTCACGGGTGCTTCGTGGTGCAGGTAAAGGCAAGGGCAAGCTTGATCAGCAATGATTTGGAGAGCTCTGGGAGCAGAATGTACATGAACAGCTACTCAACTGCCACGGTTGAGGGGAGACAGGGACAGGAGAAACATAAACATCTATTTTGCCTTTAGAATGGCTAGTGGTTGTTTGTGCTCTGGAAATTTTGTAAACTGACTTTTAAACACTGTTCCTTTTGGGATCCCATGTGTATAAAAATGTTTAGTTATATGAAAAGTGTCTTTTGAGACCAAAACCTTTTAACCCTAGCGCATTAATGATTTTAGCAAACACGTTTTTAACTAAATGACTTGATTAGCAAGTCCTGCACCTTTATAAGTGGACAGTGTAGCGGTCTTGGCTATCCAGGGCGTTACAACTTGGTATCAGAGCATCCTAGGTTTAAGGGTTCCTGAAGACCGGCTGGACATGTACATTCGCTGCTAGAGACAAGCTCGATTCAGGGTTTGGTAATGTGTATTTGTGTTTATATGCTTGTATGCCTGGAATGAATTATGAATGTTGTTATTTATTGGATTAATAGGAAGCATGAGATACTGATAGGGCCTGGCCCTTGACTGTTGTGTGGAAATGTTGGGACATGCTTATTAGCAATGTTAGTGCATGTGGATAAAAGCCTATATCTTGATTGTTTGTGATTGGTTATGTTCCTTTGGTGGATTTTGGAGAAGTTTTTACCTTGTCATCATGATCTTATTTCCGAGTCGTTGATTACAGATTGACTTGGATAGCTATGCGTCCAAGAAAATCTACGCGACTAGCCAACACTAGGTCTAGGACCGGAGGTGATGATCAGGGCCAGATTCCTCCGCCAGTTCCTGAAAACTGGCAGCAGATTATCGCAAATATGCAAGCACGGCTATAGAGCCAAGATGAGCAGATTTTTCTTCTACGACAGCAGGCTCCAGCAGGGAGTGCTACACCTATTGTGCCACCTGTAGTGGCACCAGTTAAATTAGCCAGCAGAGGTTGGGAACAGATGGGAGCCATTGTATGAGCGGTTCCGAAAGCAGCATCCCCCAACTTTTGAGGGAGGACCGGATCCACTGAAGGCCGAACAGTGGATGACTATGATTACTACTATTCTGGACTTTATGAGGATAGAGGGACATGACAGAGTGGCCCTGTGCCGCATATATGTTGAGAGAGGATGCCCGCATCTGGTGGGAAGTGGCATCACAGACCAGGGACGTCACTGCTTTGAGTTGGGAAGGATTTAAAGATTTGTTCAATCAGAAATACTACAATGTTGCCATTCGGGCAGCAAAGGTTAATGAGTTTGTGAGCTTGGTGCAGGGCAACATGACAGTTACTGAATATGCCCTAAAATTTGATAGACTTGCAAAATTTGCACCAGATCTTGTGCCTAATGATGCTGCTAGGCAAGATAGATCCATTAGGGGGCTTAATACTATGATAGCCCAGGATGTTAGGATCACAACGGTACCTGGGGGAATAACTTATGCCCAGGCCGTTGAGAAGGCTCTTACCGCTGAGGAAGCGGAGAATAAGATTTAGAAGGAAAGTGCTGTGAGGCACGAGGGTCACAGAGCGACGCCTCCTTATTCTAGACCAGGTAGGGGTGGAGGCCCCAGTGATTTCAAGAGAAAGACTCCTGACACTTCGATCGTTGCTGGTCCTAATAGGAGGGGTCGGGGTGGTCAGGGCGGCAATGATCCATGGAGGAGTTATCCGGAGTGCCCGAGGTGTAGAAGACGTCATCAGGGCGAATGTCGGGCCAAGGCTTGCTATGTGTGTGGGACAGTGGGGCACCTCAAGAAGAACTGGCCAACAGTGAAGAAAGGGGAAGCAGGAAAGGTGGACAACTTGACTCCAACTCGAGTGTTCACCTTGACACAGGCAGAGGCCGAGGCTAGTCTCTCGGTAGTGGTAGGTCAACTTTCTAACACTGGATCTCCTTTTACTATATTGATTGACTCTGGTGCTACACATTCCTTTGTTTCTAGTAAAGTGATTGATAGACTGTGTAGACCTAGTGAGTATCAGGCTGTGGGGTTGGGACTTTATTGCCTACTGGGAACTGGTAGTTTCTAGGAGGTGGATTAAGGCACTGCCAGTGATGGTTGATAGTAGGGAGCTTTCAGTTGACTTGATTGAGCTAGATATGGAGGATTTTGAAATGATCTTAGGGATGGATTGGGTTGTCAGGTATGGGGCTACTATTGATTGCAGGAAGAAGATGGTGACTTTTGAGCCTGAAGGCGAGGATCCTTTTGTCTTTGTGGGTGCGGTATGTGGATCCCGCGTACCCATGATATCAACGTTGAGAGCCAGAGACTTATTACAGGGTGGATGTATAGGTTTTCTGGCTAGTGTGGTGGACACTACCAGGATGTTGCCAGGGGGGCCGGGAGAGACCAGGGTGGTTTGTGAGTTTTTAGATGTATTCCCTGAGGAGCTACCAGGTTTGCCACCGCACAGGGAGATTCAGTTTGTTATTGAGTTAGCACCGGGGATAGAACCAGTATTAAGAGCACCATATAGGATGGCACCAGCAGAGTTGAAGGAGTTGAAGATACAGCTACAGGAACTTCTGGATTTGGGATTCATCAGGCCCAGCTACTCTCCATGAGGCGCTCCAGTGTTGTTTGTAAAGAAGAAAGACGAAACTCTGAGGATGTGCATAGACTACAGGGAATTGAATAAGTTGACCATCAAGAATAAGTATCCTCTACCAAGGATCGATGACTTGTTTGATAAATTACAGGGAAAGACAGTGTTCTCAAAGATTGATCTTCGATCTGGTTATCACTAGCTGAGGATCAAAGATGAGGACATACCGAAGACGGCCTTTCGAATGCGGTATGAGCACTATGAGTTCTTGGTCATGTCTTTTGGTTTGACCAATGCCCCGGCAGCTTTCATGGATCTGATGAATAGGGTGTTCAAGGATTTCTTGGATCAGTTCGTCATTGTCTTCATCGATGACATCTTAGTGTACTCCAGTTCAAAGGCAGAGCATGAGCGACATCTTCGACAGGTTTTACAGAGGTTAAGGGAGCATCAGTTATATGCTAAGTTTAAGAAGTGTGAGTTTTGGTTGCCAGAGGTGACTTTTCTTGGGCATATAGTTGGCACAGAGGGGATTAAGGTGGATCCGTCCAAGGTGGAAGCAGTGAGAGATTGGCCGAGGCCAAGGAATGTGTGCGGAGTTTCCTCGGGTTAGCAGGTTATTACAGGCGGTTTGTAGAAGGATTCTCAAAGATTGCTTCACCAATGACAGAGTTGACACGGAAGAACCAGAAGTTCATTTGGTCAGAGAAGTGTGAGGATAGTTTCCAAGAATTAAAGCGCCGACTTATTACTGCACCTGTATTGAGTCTTCCTTCGGAGGAAGGAAAGTTTATGGTATACTGTGATGCTTCGAGGATGGGTTTAGGCTGTGTGTTGATGCAGAATGAGAAAGTTATAGCTTATGCATCACGGTAGCTGAAGGAGTATGAACAGCAGTATCCTACCCATGATCTAGAACTGGCGGCCGTGGTTTTCGCACTGAAGGTGTGGCGACATTATCTGTATGGGGAGAAGTGCAAGATATACACTGACCATAAGAGTTTAAAGTATTTCTTCACCCAGAAGGATCTGAACATGAGACAGAGGTGTTGGTTAGAGTTGGTTAAGGATTATGATTGTGATATTCTTTACCACCCAGGGAAAGCCAATGTTGTAGCAGATGCATTGAGCCGGAGGGGCTCAGAGCAGTTATTTAGTTCTGTGCCAATCTCCAGAGAGTTAGCAGATGAGATGGCTAGGGCAAAGATAGAGCTGGTGATGGGCTGATTAGCCAATATTACTTTGTAGTCGACCCTGCTAGAGCAGATCAAGGAGGGTCAATTGGTGGATGCACAGCTACAGGAAGTTAGGAAGAATGTCTTAGCAGGGATAGCTAAGGATTATTCTGTTTCTGAGACTGGTGTGCTTCGATATCAGGGACGAATTTGTGTTCCGACAGATGAAGGGATCAGACGAGAGATGCTGGATGAGTCTCACACTACGCCATACTTGCTTCATCCGGGTACCACAAAAATGTATCAGGATCTACGGACATTATATTGGTGGCTCGGGATGAAGAAGGATGTGGTGGAGTATGTGGCCAAATGTTTGACATGTCAGCAAGTGAAGGCTGAGCATCAGGGACCAGCGGGATTGCTTCAGCCTTTAGGTATCCCATAGTGGAAGTGGGAGGACATTACTATGAATTTTGTGGGAGGCCTACCCAAGACAGTGGGACTTTATGACTTGGTGTGGGTGATAGTGGACAGATACACCAAGTCAGCTCACTTTCTGCCAGTAAAGATGACCTACACAGTGGAACAATATGCAAAGTTGTATGTGAAGGAGATAGTTCGTCTCCATGGGGTTCCCAAGTCCATTGTATCTGATCAAGACCCCATCTTTAACTCTAAGTTCTGAGGAGCTCTACAGAGAGCCATGGGGACGCAGTTGAAGTTTAGCACAACCTTTCATCCTCAGACTGATGGACAGTCTGAGAGGACGAATCAGGTGTTGGAGGATATGCTTAGGGCATGTGTGATTGACTTCGAGGGATCTTGGGGTAAGTATCTTCCGTTGATCAAATTTTCATATAACAATAGTTATCAGTCCACGATTGGAATGGCTCCTTATGAGATGTTATATGGGAGGAAGTGTAGATCGCCCATTCATTGGGATGAGATGGGTGAGAGAAAATACTTGGGGCTAGACATGGTTCAGAAGACAAATGAAGCTATCGAGAAGATCTGAGCCAAAATGCTTGCTTCGCAGAGTAGACAGAAAAGCTATGCTGATCCTAAGCATAGAGACGTGGAGTTCCAGGTTGGGACCATGTGTTTCTGCGAGTTTCACCACTCGAGGGGTGAGGAGATTTGGAGTAAAGGGCAAGCTGAGCCCTCAGTTTGTTGGACCTTTTGAGATTCTAGAAAGGATCAGACAGGTGGCTTATAGGTTGGCCTTGCCACCGTCGTTGTCAGGAGTTCATAACGTATTTCATGTCTCTATGTTACGGAAGTATGTCTCAGATTCGACGCATGTGCTTAAGTATGAGGATTCAGAATTACAGATAGACTTATCCTATGAGGAGCGACCGATTCAGATTTTAGATCGGAAGGACAAAGTTCTATGGAATAAGACGATTCTGTTAGTTAAAGTATTGTGGAGAAATAGCAAGGTTGAGGAAGTGACCTAGGAGCTTAAGACGGTATTGCGGGATCATTATCCCGAGTTATTCAGGTAAATTTTGAGGACGAAATTCTCAGTAGGAGGGGATAGTTGTAATGACCCAAAATCACTAATATGGCTTGAGAGCCTTGATTAGTGTGCCGGGAGGGCATAATTGGTTTGTGTGTGAATTTATTAGTTTAATGCATGATTTTATGATAAGCATGCTTGTATGATTATATGTTATATTTATGGGAACCACATTATTATGTGGGTAAATCTGCAACATGCGACTTAAGGCGATCCTAGGGAGCTAGTTAGCGGGAAAGTCACAACGGGGCCTAAAATTTGACTTGGGGCAAGTCAAGAGGTATTTCGGGTACTAGATGATTATTTGGGTAATCGGGTCATGGATTTAAATAATTGGAGATATATTTGAGGTTAGGAAGTTTAGGCGGGTATACTGGGGAATTTTACCATTTTGCCCTCGGGGACGTTTCCAGTACCCCGAGCCTCGGGATTGATTTAATTGTTTAAGGATAGATAGATAAAACTTAGAAAACAGTGGAAACACTAGGAACCGACCCTTTCATCTCTCACTCCTTCTCTCTCAAGGAAAATCACTGAAAACTAAGGGGATTTGGCTTGGAATTCAGACGTTTGAGCTGAGGATTTGGAGGATTAACTCAGTGGAAGCTAGGGAATCAAACTAGAAACTAAGGTAAGCATTGAATTCCATTTTGATCAGTTGATTATGAGGTTTTGGGGCTGAATTCTAAGAATTCTTAGGTTCTTAATTTCAAGGTTGAATTAAGGCAGAAAGCTTCGGAGTTAGCTCAGAATTTTCTTAGAGAAGTGGTTCTGCAGTGAAGGTAAGCTTGAATTTATGATCTAATGTTTGAATTCTGGTGTTTTCATGGCTGGTTTTTATGTTCTTGAGCTTTTGGGTTTCAGAAATTAAAATGGGATTTTGATGAGTTTCTAAGCTAGGTCTTTGTTGGATTATGTTGCTGGAATCATGTTAAAAGTTTTGTGATAAATGGGTTTTGGAATTAGGATGGTTTTGGGTGGTTTTGAGCAAGGTTGGGATGTTAAAAATGGTGGATTTTCTAGGCACGAGGGGCTAGGCCACGACTCTGTTCTAGAGTGCCGCAACCCTGTGGAGCAAAGAAGAGCCAAGGAGGCAAGGAAGCGCCGTGGCGCCACAGGGCAGGGCCGCGGCGCGTGTCTGTGATCAGAGAGGCCTAGCCTCTATTTTAGGGGGCGGGCCGCGGCGTAGGTTCTTACGGTCGCGACCCTTAAGGGCATTTTTGGTTATTTGGAGGTTTTAAGCGTGGGAACCTAACCTAGGGTGCTCGGGATCGATTCCACCACCGTGCTTGGTGGAATTCTATGTCCCGGAAGCTAGAACTTTACCCAAAAACCTTTATTCGAATATTAATGGAATCCCTTATCTTGGTTGTGACTAAGTAAAAGCTAGGGCTCGGGAGACGGATCATGCTCAAGGGGCATTTCTCGTAATCAGAGCGTTTGGAAATTAAAGGTAAGAAAACTGTACCTGGTTGTGGATTTATAATGGGACTAAGGGTTCCCTGTTTTGTATGCTTTATAGAGGTTGGTATTATGCCATGTAAATAGTAGACAAACGACCTAAGAGTGCCAGAGTTTACATTAGCGCACAGGGCGCAGCTCGGCCACTGGTAGCTGAGGACAGCTTATTATGCCCTGAGCTCGGTTTAAGCGGGCTGGAGTCAGTGGGGTAAATAGAGGGTGGGACCTAAGGGTGTCGAGCCTATTTATTGTGTAATCTGGTTGTTGTGGTTGATTGTTGAATACGATATGCTAAATGGCTAAGTGTTAGCTTGTGAATTCATGTTTATGCCAACGAGTTATATGTTTATTAGGGATTGCTAAATGTTTAAACATGCTTAAAGAGTTTATGATTATTATCAGCACTTGTGTTATGATATTATGTTTTCTTGCTGGGCCTTGGCTCACGGGTGCTTCGTGGTGCAGGTAAAGGCAAGGGCAAGCTTGATCAACCCTGATTTGGAGAGCTCTGGGAGCACAATGTACATGAACAGCTGCTCAGCCGCCATGGTTGAGGGGAGATAGGGACAGGAGAAACATAAACATCTGTTTTGCCTTTAGAATGGCTAGTGGTTGTTTGTGCTTTGGAAATTTTGTAAACTGACTTTTAAACGCTGTTCCTTTTGGGATCCCATGTGTGTAAAAGTGTTTAGTTATATGAAAAGTGTCTTTTGAGACCAAAACCTTTTAACCCTAGCGCATTAATGATTTTAGCAAACATGTTTTTAACTAAATGACTTGATTAGCAAGTCCTACACCTTTATAAGTAGACAGTGTAGCGGTCTTGGCTATCTAGGGCGTTACATTCTTGCCCACCTTTACTATCTTTGTGGGGTATATTTCTTCGAGCTTGACCTCCTCGAGCTCTTCTAGAGGTTCGAGGTCAGCCCTTTCTTCTATCCTG
This sequence comes from Humulus lupulus, assembly GCF_963169125.1. Classification (NCBI taxonomy): domain Eukaryota; kingdom Viridiplantae; phylum Streptophyta; class Magnoliopsida; order Rosales; family Cannabaceae; genus Humulus; species Humulus lupulus. Next base: position 50,538,625 of record NC_084796.1, on the reverse strand, counting down.
GGTCAATCTCTTCATCTATCTCGAAGACTGTCCCATCCTTGTTCTGAATAATTACAAGTGCATGTGCCCTTGTTTGCTTCTTTCCCCTAATGGAGATACTATAGCATTCCCTTCAAGCAAGCTGGTCCCCTTTTATCTTCCTGATGCCACTAGAAGTCGGGAACTTGATGGCCAGGTGCCTAACAGATGATATTGGCCCCAGCCCAACTAGGGCGGGTCTCCCGAGTAGTACATTGTAGGCTGATGGGAGGTCCACCACGACAAACTCCATCATCTTGGTTACCGAGACTGGATAGTCTCTCAAGGTCATGGGGAGTTCAATGGATCCCATACAGGCAATCCTTTTTCCTGAAAAACCATACAGCGTGGTTGCACAAGCTTTTAGAATGCGAAGCGTGAGTCCCATCTTTTCTAGAGTGGCTTTATAGAGGATATTCACCGAGCTCCCGTTATCAATCAGGACTCGGCGTACCCTCTTATTCGCGAGTTGGAGGGTTATGACCAGGGGTCATTATGGGTAAACTGGGCGTGTGACGCATCCTCTTTAGTAAAGGATATGGGTTGAGTCTCAACCCTTTGTTGTTTCGAAGCTCGTGGTTCGGGTTCATAGGGAGAACCTTCGCCTGTCTTGAGCTCATTTACATATCTCTTTTGGGCATTCCTACTCAAACCTGCGATATGAGGTCCCCTCGAGATGGTTATTACATCTTCTCCATCAATCAGAGGGGGTCGCTCATCCTCCCGAGCTCGGGAGTAATTGTTTTGGGTAGGTGGTGCAGCAGCTGCCCTTTGGCTTGTGAAAGCTTGATTGGGATTTTAGTTTTTGACGTACTGTCCGAAATAGCCCTTTGAGATCAAACCTTCAATCTCTTCTTTCAACTGTTGAAACTGATTTTTGTATGTCCGATATCTCAATGAAATCTACAATATTTATTTGAATCTCTCTTTGTTTTTTGGTTCCTCATGGGGTCAGGTCATCTGAATAGGACCTGGTTTTCATTAGCCAGGTAGATATTCTCCCGAGACTCGTTGAGCTCGGTATACACCTTTATACGAAGAAATATTTGTGCCCTTTCTTCTTCTTCCCTCCATCTGCCTTGGGGTTATTCCCTTCGTTTTCTTCCTTTTAGAAGGGTTATCCCCAGGGGGTTTCGAAGTTGAGGGGTCTACCGAGGTCGAGGCAGAGTTTATATTTGTCATTGTAGTTACGGGCTGAGAGGTCATGTTTAGTGCTGACCTCGCCTCTTCTACATTGACAAACCTCTGGACCCTTCAATTGAACTCGGTTAAAGACCTGACAGGTTTCCTTTGTAAGTCTTACCAGAGGGGACTTCCTAGCAGTACGCCAGCTCTAACTGCCATCAGGTGACCACTATCGTCGACATCTCGAGCTCGGGCCACTTCTAAGTTAAACCTCGTGAGGTAACTTTTTATCGACTCATTTTGTTGTTGTCGGACGTTGGTTAAGGCCGAGGCCGATGGCCTGATGCCAACCATAGCCTTAACATGTTTCTTAAAGTCCCTAGAAAATTGACCCCAAGACGCGATCGAATGCCTTTTGAACTTTTCAAACCAATTTTTTGTAGGTCCTGTAAGTGTGGCTGGGGACAGCATGCACCTGAGCTCGTAACCAACATTGCGGGCTTGCATAATGGTGTTGAATGTGCTCAGATGGTTATAGGGATATGAGTTTCTGTCAAATGGCGGGACATGAGGTATCCTGAATCCTTGAGGGAACGGGGTGTTGGAGATATGTGGGGAAAAAGGCTCGAGCTCCTCATCAGAATCTTCAGCCTTGTCCCTACTACACACGTTCTGTAAGAGCCTGAATGCTCTCTCTAGTTGTTCAATCCTTTCTTGGACTAAATCCACTAGGGGTCTAGCCTGGACCTGAGAGGGTTGGTTGTCGTTAATAAAAACTCCAGCTCCCTGTCTCGGTATAGGGTTATACGTTGACTATTTACAGCCATTCATATGGTCTCGCAGATCTGGGTTCAGAGGATTGTCTCGACCTCGATTATCGTTTAAGTGTTCCCGCAGATCAGGGTGATTCCCTCGATTCCCCGTATGCCTCGGTATCATGTTGTAAATGCTCACAGACCGAGTGTAATCCGAGCTTTCACTTACATAACTCGTAGCTTAGTGATTATGAGGTGGGTCCCCTGCTGGCCTCCTTGTCCCAGCAGTCTGTGATCTTGACATTTGGCTTCCCAAGGGTTGAGGAGCTTTATGATCTCGGGTAGCTTCTCTTTCGTTCCCTTGTCCATGCCTAGCCTGTCGATTTCCATCTCAATGTGCAAGTCGGGTTGGCAGTACCCTCAACCCGGTTACTCCTCCGACGCCTTGGCTGAACTGGCTGGGATGCTGGTGGCGGGACCTGCTCCTCCCTCCTGGCGGCCATGCTCCCATGAGGACGTCCTCTAGGCCTCTGAGGAGGTGCCTGGGCGCCAGCAGCCTGTCTGGAAAACTCTTCATTGCGCTTTGTTGCTTCTGCCAACTGTTTGCGCAGTTGGCGATTTTCAAGTTCCACAATTGGAACATATCTTTTAGGAATGTATTACATATCCTCATTAGGCCTGGGGGCAGGCAACCCACGAGAGTTGGATGAATCACTCCTTTCTTCAGGATATGGATCCACCATGGGCCGCTTTCCAGGCCATCATGGTTAATCTTCAGCATGAGGAATCTGCTCCTTAGGTACATTGGGCATTGGTTGCTCACCCGTACTGGGGTTACTCGCAGCAACCATTAATGATTCGAGAGGCTTTTCTGACTAAACAGGCTAACGTCTTGTTTAATAGCTCTCAATGAAAGCACCAAACTGTTGACGCCATTTTTCGTCAACTTAGAAAAGAAGAGCAATTAAACAAAATATACCAGAGGAAACAAATAATATAGACATGATTTTTTACGTGGTTCAACATTTAAAATATGTCTAGTCCACGAGTCTGTGTTTTTAACTTCTTGGAATTCTCTGATGGCTTTCTGGAAGCAATTGTACAGAGTTTTCCCAGTATCGTTTTTTTCTGTCCCTTACAAATGAATTGTCCCACTCTATTTATAGAGGGGTTTACCGAATCTCTTCCCACAGATTCTGGGAAGTTATCCTACAAATCAATTAAATGCATACAGTTATTAGGTACGCGTATATATCCCATGATATTTGGGATTTCATAACAGATTACACCTGATCCCTTAAACATAGGGATTTTACAACAATAAACATGTTCACACACAGCTTGCGAGCTTGAACGCCAGATTCACACATCTTTAAGATCGTTTACGTACTACGAGATCGAAACCTAGTGATGTTATCAAGACCATCATCTTTGAGCTCACAACGCTCGAGCTCAAACCGTATTGCCTGATAGCAGGAAATAAATCAGAAATTTATACAAGTGTTGAACCACTATCACCACTACTTCGAGCCTGGCTTATAACCTCAGAACTCCTCTGAGATCGTGTAGTTTTCGAGCTCACCAATTCTGAAGTTGACTGTCTTTGACTTTTCCATCAATGCTGGTCACATGATGAATATGCTTATTTCAAGCTTACATCTTACGAGCCTGAATTTCGAGATCAAAATCTTCATTCTCGAAATCTGGGTGTAACAATATCATTTAAGACTTACTTTATTAGAGTGTATGACTAACTTATCATGATTTAAAAGATATTTTCTTTTAATAACCCAAAGTTTCAGCATCTAATAATTTGTTAAAAAATCATAAATGAATTTAAACCATAATTTTTTCACATTTTAAATAAAAAAACTGCACATAAATAATAGTGTGAAAATACATATTTACATTTTGAAAATATCATATTCATCATATACATAGCTTAAGGTTCAATTTATTTGATGCACTTGTTTTACTTATCTCATATAAAAGTCTTTTCTTACTATTAACAAAAAATTTCAGCAACTATTTTATTTAATTAAAATCACATACTTGAATTAAGACTATATTTTCTTTCATAAAAATATACAAAAACCTGCATGTATTTAATTTGATAAAAACACCATTAACATGTGAAATAATATGTCTTTTTTTTTTCTTCATAAAATCAAATACCACTTTGAGGAATCATATGTGCATTTCAAAATATTATTTTACCATTACCATCACAATATATATATATATATATATAAACAGCAAGCATAAAATCACCAAATCATGTTTAAACAATGCTCATAAAATGCTTTTATCCATTTAATAATTTACCATAACATTCTCCTACACTTGTACATCACACTATTACATTTAGCATGAAATTTAATCAATCCAAAAATCAAACATCAAATATGACCCTATGCCGAAACCCTCATGATCAACATCTCCTATTTCTTTTGCATTTTAACAAGAATATTTAAAAGACAACATCATCATAACATAGGCCAAACCAAACTTAAGCCCTAGCATGTGTCTATTAGCATTCTTGCATCCTTATTACATAAACAATTAGAATTAAAACAACCATGGAAACATAACCATAAGATCCCATACTTCATGCATGCCCAAAAATTTCTATTAATGTTCGCCTATATACACCACACGCCCAAGCATACTCAAACACATAAAATCATAGAGCCCACACGCCTAAGCCATATACACTTCATAGCAAATCCTTTAAAGAAATACTCAAATCTAATCAATATGTATATTCCCCTTCATGCTCTTATATACACCAAGAAAGTAAATAAAAATAAGAGAAGAATTAACATAGACCCAAACCCTATCCCTTGGTCGAAACTCAAACCATATAACACAAATATACTCTTCAACATATTTCCCATCAAAATCATGGATTCATTTACAAGGACAAGAGTATCCACAACACATATTCATAACCCAAAACCAGTATTACAAATCAACATGCTTTTTTCCATGAAGACCACTCAAATCAAAAGAACACAACAACACATCAAGTTAAATATAAGGGCACTAGAATCCATTACCACCTTTGTGGTGATCAAGACTCAATATATAGAAAGATGGCAATTACTCTCTTAGTACACCTAGGGTTTTTCGAACCCACACAAAGAGAGAAAAACCAAACAACAACCAAGAAACCAAAATTCTTAGCATCAAGAAAAATTGAAAAAGAAAAAGGGGTACATGATTAAATCACAAAGAAGAACAAGAACACAAACCTAGTTGGAATCACCTTCTTCTCTTTCTCCTTCTCTCCCTAGCCCTCACACCCTCTCTCTCTCTAGCCTCTCACGCAGCCTCTCTCTCTCTCTTCCTAGCCGATGACACCAAGAGCCAAAAATGAGCTCCATTCTTTCTTTTCTTCCTTTTATTTAACCCTAGAGACAATAGCCTCACCTAATGGGAATGGGAATGTTTTCCAAACCTAATCCTTTTTCTTTATTTGTTTTATTTGATTTTTCTTAAATAAAGGAATTTACAAATAAATTAAAAGATGACATTCCTCCTCTTTCCCAATTTGTCTAGCATCATCAATTTAATCCATTTAAAACCCAAACCAAATAGGAAAAGAAGACCACTCCTTTCCCACTCTCTTCCACACGCCTGCCCTTATTTTCCCTTTCCTTTTATTTTCTTTTTAATTCTTTAACTTCTTAAATAAATAAAAATAAAAGGAAATTAAGTGTAGGAAATACTATTGCATGCTCACCATGCAATCATGCACATGCCCACACACAATAGCTCATGTGCATCACTACCTACCATGCACCTTGGTGCATTCAATAAAAACTCATTTACTTACAAATTAAAATAATTAAAATATACAACTAACAAAATTAAATTCACATAATTTCTACCAAATAATTCAAACAATTAAAAATAAGTTTCTAACACTTAACAATTAATAATAAAACAAATCACAAAATTAATTAAACTAAAAAAAATTGGTGCGCTACAATATACCCTCCTTAAAAGGAATTTCATCCCGGAATTCTTTCTTACCAAATAACTCAAGGTATCTTTCTCTCATGTCTTCCTCCAGCTCACATGTTTCTTCTTTCTCCATGTTATTTTTCCACAGGACCTTAACTAAAGGAATCCTTTTGGATCTCAATTCCTTGATTACCCTTTCGATAACACACTCTAGTTGTTCATCGCAACTCAGATCCTGCTTTACCTGTAGAGGCTCATAACTCAGAACATGAGAGGGATCTGACACGTACTTATGCAACATCGAGATGTGAAAGACGTTATGTGTTTCGACTAGTGCTAGGGGCAGTGCTAAACGATACACAACTTGTCCTACTCTGTACAAAACCTCAAATGGACCTATAAATCTCGGGCTCAACTTCCCTTTCTTCAGAAAACGCATAACAACTTTCATTAGCAAGACTCTCAAGAATACAAACTCGCCTACTAAAAACTCGATGTCCCTCCTCTTAAGGTCAGCATAGATCTTTTGCCTACTTTGAGTAGTAAGCATCCTTTGGCGAATTCTCTTGATCACCTCGCTTTCTTCCCTAACTGCCTCGGGGCCTAATATTTGCTTTTCCCCAACTTCATCCCAATGCAAGTGAGTTCTACACTTGCACCCATAAAGAATCTCATAGGGAGCCATCCCAATTATTGATTGATAGCTATTGTTATAGGAGAACTCCATCAGGGTAGATATCGACTCCAGGATTTTGAAAAGTTCTATGCATAAAATTTCAACATATTCTCTAGAATCTATATAGTCCTCTCAGACTGCCCATCGATCTGAGGATGAAAAGCAGTTCTAAACTTTAACCTTGTACCCAGGGCTTTCTATAATCCTTTCCAAAAGTTTGATGTGAATACTAACCCTCAATCAGAAATAAACGACTTTGGAATCCCATGAAGTCTCACTACCTCGCTCACGTACAACTCTGCATACTGATCCGCCGAGTAGGTGGTCTCAACCGGCAGGAAATGGGCGGACTTAGTGAGCCTATCCACTATTACCCAAGCAGAATCATGTTGTTTTGTGGTCCTAGGTAACCATACCAAAAAATCCATCAATATGTCTTCCCATTTCCATTATGGAACATAAAGCGATTGAAGTAGCCTTGCTGGTCTTTAGTGCTCTGCTTTGACTTGTTGACATGTCAAACATCTGGAAACAAACTCAGCAATGTCTTTCTTCATTCCAAGCCACCAATACATCGCCTTAAGGTCTTGGTACATCTTTCTTGTAATGCCCTACTTCCTTAGTATCGTTACTAAGTGAGTTTAAAACGTGCAATTAACTCGCTAATTGAGGTTTTAAGACAAAAGTGTAATTAAACCATAAACAGAGTCTTATACTTTGAAAATAATTCCATATATTGAAAATCATAAAGCAGTTAACATTCGGGATCCCAAAACACTATTTAGAAATATTTACAACTCAAAAATATAACTAAAGTCAGCTAAACGACAAAATATAGGTTTAGTACAACCATCTCCCAAAACTCCCCTGGTCGTGGCAGCCAGGCAAGCCAAACATGTACGCGCCACTTCACGCTCTCCGTACTCATGGTTGGTCGACTTTCCCCTTGCCCTTACCTGCACCATAGAGCACCGGTGAGCCGAAGCCCAGTAAGAAAACTCACACAAGCAGATAACATATACATACTTAACATTCAACATATAATCAAGCCACCATAAGGCTAAACACATATGGCCATGCCGTCCCAAGCGCTTTACCAGGCCCTGGGTTTACGGTCCACACCATGAGGATATCCCAGGTATCCTTTAGGGTCTTGCCTTGGTAACTCGCACTCCGCGTGCTAAACGCTGCTCCCGGCCCCTTGCCATACACGGCCTTGCCGTTCCCGGCCCTCTCCGTTCCCGGCCCTCGCCGTTCCCGGCCCTCTCCGTTCCCGGCCTTCGCCGTTCCAGGCTCTTGCCGTTCATTCACATATTGCACACATAGCATAACTAAACAAATACTTAAACACATATAAATTCAATCAATGGGTCTACGCCCTACAACACAATCATATAGGGTCGTGCCCTGCAACACAAGCTATAAGAGTGAGTCGCTCCAAAATAAATAAGGACTCTACATTTCATACTAGAAATAGAGAGCTGACCTGTGACCATGATGTTACTTTTGGCTGCTTCCTTTTGGGTCAATGCAAAAACCCTTGCTAGTAATAGGTTGTTGTTATTGCCCTGCCCTGCTTTCCACTGTGGGAAATCCTTCTTCAGATGGCATGCCTGACCGCACTTGTAACACTTGTTGGTGCCGACCTGACCTTCTCCCAAGTGTCTTCACGAGCATTTAGGACAGTTGGGGTGCTCAACTTTGTTTTTCTGGTGATTTTCGTGGTTACGATCATTGTTGTGATTGTTACGGTTGTTGTGGTGGCTATGATTTTTGTGATTATTGCTAATTATGGCTAGGGGTCTAGGCCTCTTGTTGTAGTTACTGCTCTGCCCTTCATGGGCCTTCCTTTTATTGCTCTCATGGAAGCCCTTGTTTTTGTTGGCCTCCCTTCTTGCAGCACTATCCTTCCATATACGGTCCTCAAAGTATCCCACTTCAAGTGCCTTATCCAAGACCTCAGCATAACTAACCACCTAAGCACTGGTCATCTTGACATCTCTAGAAATCATTGGCTCAATTCCCCTCATAAATCTTTGGACCCACATAGCCTCGGTTGGTACTATTTTAGGTGCAAACCTGTCTAGCCTGTCAAATTTCTTAGCGTAGTCGGCAATAGATTGGTTCCCTTGAACCAAAGTCACGAAGTCATCCACCTTGGTTGCCAATACAGATGCACTGTAGTACTTCCTGCCAAATGCATGAACAAAGTCTATCCAGGTCATAGTGTTCAAGTCACGAGTCTGCTTTACCACATCCCACCATACTCTTGCGTCTAACTTGAGTAGGTGAGCTGCACATGAAACCCTCTGATGATCGTTCAACTCCATGTGATCAAAGATGGCTTCTAATGACTTCAACCAATCTTCTGCCACCATAGGGTCAGCTTTCCCTTCAAAACTAGGTGGGGTATGCTTTCTGAAATGCTCATAGACTGGCTCAAACCCATAAGCCATAAGCAATGATGCAGGTGGTGGTACTGGAGGCTCAGGTTGTGCTATCGGTACCTAGGGCACTTGGGATACTTGCCTATCTTGAGCCAACTCCTCATCCCTTTGTCTCAACTGTTCCCTCAACCTCACTATTTCTGCAGCCAAATCCACGGTCGGTGTAGCTGAGGTTGCTGGTTGGGCTGGTTGCATTCTCAAATCAGGGATTTCTACAGCGTTAGGACTTGTAGAGGCACCTCTTCCTTGGCCTCTTCCTCTTCCTCTGCCTCATCTTGCTCCTTTTCCTCTTGTTGACATTATGAAATTCTAAGGCACCAAAAGAAAGTCATAAGATAGGATAAATCACATAATGGTTTGGTTACTTATAGAAATTCACGAAAGTTGTCATACATTCCCACGTCCACGCCATTTAGAGTTTACAAAAGAGAAAATATTAAGCCATAATATCCAAAGTTTGTTCAAAATTACCCTATTAATTTAAACATCCAACAAAGTGTTTTAAGTAGAACCATAAAAGAATCCATAAGTTCTTAAGGGTTTTTAACAGAAGTCCCATTTTATTCATTAACATTTTTTGAAAGAAAATTTGAGACGGACTCTAGTCCTTAATCGAGGACTCGTCCCCTGAGCTGTAGTCGAAGACGTCTTTTGGAATGTGGAAGAAATCAGGAGCGCTAGCCAATGTCCTCATCCTGACGCTCACTTTTGGTATGGCGTGCATTACTTCTTGACGCGCCATCTCCCTTTCCAAATCATGCACCATCTCAAATCGTTCCTCCATCTCCCCATCATCCTTCATTACCATGACCGCCTCCACACGACTAAAATCGTAATTGTCTAGAATGTCGTAAATTGTGTATTCGAATGTGCTAAAGTCCAAATCATCCTGGATGACTTCATGCCATGCCATGGTCAACTAGAGGAGAGCCTCGGGATATATAGATAGTTATTCCCTCAACACCCGGTATTGCTCAATGGGCCAAAGCAATGTCCTTCTTTTGTTAATCAATCCTTGGATACAATCGCAAACTACCGCTGTCGTTTTCAGTACGGCGATCCTCCAATCGTCATGATCCTCATCAAGTCGAACCTTAGGTATAACGTGAATCTCTTTGAGTAATTGTTTCTTAGTGGTTCTAATAATCAAAAGCATCTTTCTAAACTGCAATTACAAAACTAAAAAATTTAAAAGGAGGAAAAATATAGATAACATTTAAAGAAAGTACTTACGACACGATGAGGTGAGATTTTCCTATCTTTAACATGTATAGAGAGAGTCCTTGGAAACATGAACATGTCTCTGATACCATTTGTAAAGCGCCCTAATCTATTACTTTTATAAAACGTCACTCAGGTTATAATTAATAGGAAAACATCACTTAAAGGATAAACTCAGTGGGGTCTTGATAAAACATGCAAGTTTGGGCAAAATAGTTAAAAATAAAAATAAAGTAATCAGATGCAATGTTTAAAAGAAAAATAAAAGTTTAACTCCCATTGGCGTATTTGGAAATAAAATTCATAACATGGTTTCTTTAAAGAAAATCTCGGCGTTCATATTGATCATTTATTCGTTCATATGAAACACCCACGCCATACATACTTAGACATTGGAACTCCCCACATCACAGCGTGTGCCAGAGAGAAATCCTATTGTTTACCTGAAAAGGGGAACGTAAAGGGGTGAGCTAAAAGTCCAGTAAGGAAGTACAACAATATCCAAGAAAACACAAGAAAGACATGTATAATGAAACAAGACAGAACATAGCATCACCATACTCATATTTCATAATCATGAACGAAGTCATAGTCATACATCAAATTCATACATCATAAAAATAATATTTGTGATCATGACACCTTTATTGTCCATGTCACATCTTAAGGTAACCAGTATAACATGGCTGGTAAAACTTCCTCTATGAGGTAAACAGGATCTCAGGTCCTTGAATATAACATCGGCGCGTTCGCCCTTTGAGTTACGTCATAACCTTAGTAACTCCTTTGTTGCATTGAGTTCATCACGCTAACAACCTTTTCTTTTCATTCATCATACAAACACATGAAATCCAGTTCACATCAAAACATAGAAAATACATTCTGCATCATACTTGTCATAACATATCAAGATAGAATTCCACTTTTCCATATCATTTAGTTTATCATCAAAACATAGCATCTTCATTTCCATAGCACATTATTTCTTGTAACATACAAGTCTTACCATTTCATAGCATAAACATAGAAAATTCTATCTAACTTCCTTACCTCAGGTCCGAGCAAATCAAAATGAGAAAAGTTCACAACGAGCCTATAATCATAACCAAATGTTCCTTTCTTAGAATCACGTAAAAATACTCATGCCTAACATATATACCCCACGTGTGCATGGGCTATGCACACGTGGCACAAGTTGTACTACCATCGCAAACATACAATAATTTCACATAAAATCATAAAAGAATAATGCTAATTCTACATATTAATCATTCATGGTTACAAAGTAAAAGTCATGTATTTGAATAATAGACATATATTTGAACGTAAAAATGTATTTTCATGCAACATGCATACGTGATAGCGTTCTTAAAATTTAACATTTTAAAACGATAATTTCTACATGTTTATTTCTTACCTCTTCAAACAAAATTCAGCAACATACTTTATTTGTCATTCAATTGTTTCTTTAATCACAAAATTGTTATACAAACTTTAATACAACATATTTACTTTATAAGATAATTCATTTAGCATTTTCTAATTTATCATAAAATAACAATTCTATTTATTATTTAAATAACATTTAAAAAGGTTGTGACAAAATTGTAGCTATTTAGAATAACTAAATAAGTTTCTTGTTTTCTTTTAGAAAAATAATTTTACCAATCTCTAAAAAAAATTGCATGTTATAAATGTGAAAATTCATAAATAAAGTGTGGAAAAATTACATTTTCAAATATATCATTTAAGACTTACTTTATTGGAGTGTATGGCTAACTTATCATGATTTAAAAGATATTTTCTTTTAATAACCCAAAGCTTCAGCATCTAATAATTTGTTAAAAAATCATAAATGAATTTAAACCATAATTTTTTCACCTTTTAAATAAAAAAACTGCACATAAATAATAGTGTGAAAATACATATTTACATTTTGAAAATATCATATTCATCATATACATAGCTTAAGGTTCAATTTATTTGATGCACTTGTTTTACTTATCTCATATAAAAGACTTTTCTTACTATTAACCAAAAATTTCAGCAACTATTTTATTTAATTAAAATCACATACTTGAGTTAAGACTATATTTTCTTTCATAAAAATATACAAAAACCTGCATGTATTTAATTTGATAAAAACACCCTTAACCTGTGAAATAATGTCTTTTTGTTTTCATAAAATCAAATAACACTTTGAGGAATCATATGTGCATTTCAAAATATTATTTTACCATTACCATCACAAAATACAAAAAAAAAATAAAAAAATAGCAAGCATAAAATCACCAAATCATGTTTAAACAATGCTTATAAAATGCTTTTATTCATTTAACAATTTACCCCCTAACATTCTCCTACATTTGTACACCACACCATTACATTTAGCATGAAATTTAATCAACACAAAAATCAAACATCAAATATAACCCTATGCCGAAACCCTCATGATCAACATCTCATAATTATTTATTTTATTTAATTTTTCTTAAATAAAGGAATTTATAAATAAATTAAAAGATGACAATCATCCTCTTGACCAATTTGTCTAGCATCATCAATATAATCCATTTAAAACCCAAACCAAATAAAAAAAGAAGAGCACTCCTTTCCCACTCTCTTCCACACGCCTACCCTTATTTTCCCTTCCCTTTTATTTTCTTTTTAATTCTTTAACTTCTTAAATAAATAAAAATAAAAGGAAATTAAGTGTAGGTAATACTATTGCATGCTCACCATGCAATCATGCACATGCCCACACACAATAGCTCATGTGCATCACTACCTACCATGCACTTTGGTGCATTCAATCAAAACTCATTTACCTACAATTAATTAAATTCACATAATTCCTACTAAACAATTCAAACAATTGAAAATAAATTTATAACACTTAACAATTAATAATAAAACAAAGCTTGGTGCGCTACATTGAAATACAAATCTATTAATTGAAATACAATTAATTGCATTTATTGTATATGAATATCTCTAAACAATAGGGTTGATTATACAAATTGAATTAAATCCCCATGATTATAGGGATTCCCTAATGACATCTCTGTGTATTAGTTAATGTGTCTTCGAGCTTGAACGCTTCTTCAACGATCTTTCAAGATCATACGTAGCTTCAAGCTCATCGTTATAGTTGTCGGTACCTCCTTGTTTGATGGGTCCATTAAAATCACCTTTTGGAGGAGACTTATTGTTGCCTTCGAGCCTGCAACTCATGCTCAAGTGCAAATGACATGGCTCTTTGGAACATCATTTTTATTTGTACAAGTATAATGTTAATACTTATTAATTACGAGCCTACATTTCGAGGTTGTTTATTTATTCTCAAAATTTGGGTGTAACATTCTGCCCCTCAAGAGTGTTGGTTTGAATCCTCTAAGAATGAAACTATTGAACTTCACTTTCGGAAAATGTGCCCATCTACCACACTCGAGTGTGGACATGTGTCAACACAAGAATGGGTGCTAAGAGTACTCGAGTACTCTCATCGGCACATGTCCTTTCCTATTCCCCTTTTTTGCCTCCAGTTTTTGAGATTAAACGTAGCTCATTGGATCACATTTTAACCTGATTCAAGGGGTTAGAATCCCCCTCGAATGCCCTTTAATCCTATTTATACCCCTTATTCATCTTCTTCATCCTCATTTTTGCTTTCCCAACTTTAAGAAAATTATCACGAACCAGAGCTCCAAACCCTTGCATGTTCTCCAAGTCAAAAAAACAAAGCAAATTTCAATCGTTTGGTTCCATAGGATCATTCCTGCTTTCGACCTTCCAATCGACGATCACTTCATTTTGTGTAAGTTTTTTTTAACTTTATTTCTTCTATGTACCATTCTTTTAGTTTCCATGCATGAGAATTTTTTCTCAGTTCTTGTTGTATTCTTGAAATCTTCTCTGTGAAAAGGAGTTTTTGATTTGTTTGGGTGAGTATTTGTAGTGAATGAAGACATGTTTAGGCAAAAAATTTGTAAAAAACTGGTGAAAATGGAATTTTTTTTAGGTTATGTGTTAATAGGTTATAGGTTTCGTGTAGTACAAGAAATGTTGTTTTAAAAATAAGGTTTTAATGCCCATAAACCAATGATATCCCCATTTTGGGTAACTGCCCATTTCTTCCTAGAAATTCAAGATACCCCAAATTGGAAGTAATTGTCCCACTCTCGCATGGATCTACTCTCGGTGCCCCGAGCTTATAACAGCTTGGTTATGGCATTCGAACAGTCTCTCTATTTCGAGTCTTCGAGCTCGATTTAATCTATCTCGTTTTCTCGAGCTTGCGAGCTCGAGTTATCAAGATTTGATTTTTTTTTTTTTTTTGTAAGTGATGAACCTTCACTCTTTTCCTTCTTGTTAGATGATGCAGTCTTAAGAGAATCAGTGGGGGCTCGAGCTTGCAATCCCTTACCACCCACCGTCTCCTTGAGTTGAATCTCCATTTACTCGAAATAAATGGTTGATTTAGGAGCATGAACAGTGCCTCAAATGTGAAGACATTCGAGCCCACTTCTGGCGTCAGATTACCAAGGTTGAAGAGGGAAAAAGAATGAGACTACAGTTTGTCGTGTATCCTAACCCAGGCCTTGAGGTTTTTCCAATCCCCTTAGATCCCAAGTGCATGGTTACCATAGCATTTCTGCTAGGCAGGCTCTCCTTCGAATTTATGGAGGGTACATCAAACCAACCAGCCGGTCAAACAACCCTCAAAGTTTCTTCTACTCTGGCCTCGGAGAGTTCTTTCTTCAAGGCTGAATACTACTGGAGTTTCGTCTCCTCCACGAGACAAATTTTGGACATTATGTCTCGACATGGACTAAAACTGTTCGAAAAATTTGTGTGTTGACTTGCCAGCTCCGATGAAATGAGTTGTTTTGCTATGCATGAAGACGACCCAGTGAGAAAACTTAAGCTCGTGCCCTGGAGTCACGAGCATATGCGAGCTAGGGGTACTACTTCCCTTAAAGGAGTACTTCAAGAAGTTCACCGAATATGTTGGTATCTCCCTCTTCCAGCTCCAGTCCAACTCATACATGGTCCTAGCGACATTGAAGTCCCTATACCATGAGAAGAAATGGGATGGACGCTCGGTACACGAGATTCTGTATCTCTTTTGTCTGAAAAGCAACCCTTCTCGAGCTCACGGCGGGGATGACTTCTATTACATGTCGAGCTATCCAAGGGAGAAGACGTTGTTCGAGTACATACCTAATCACCATCCAACCTTCAAGATCATTTTCATCTGGACAAACGGACTTGATCTGTCCAAATTCTATTCTTTTCAACAAATCCATAAGTATTTTCTCAAAATTTTCTTATTGAATTCTTTCATCTCGAGCTTGAAATGATCATCCAAGTTACTTGTCAGCTAATTACCACTGCCTGAAGCCCACTAAGGCCATGAAGGACCGCAAGGAAGAAATTTTGAAGCTTCTGTATGGTCAGTGGTCCCTCAGCTACCTCATACATGAGGATAAGCTCTGCCTATGCAGTCTCCTTGGCATAGGGGAGTCTACAGATGATGTCGGGACTCGTAAGTACGTTAGATGGGAAGATGTCCCTATCCCAACGGCCAAGTTCCCCTCCAAAAGGAAGTATTCGAGCTCATGATCTCGAGCCTCCATTCCCCTCTTAGTTGAATCTTCAGGCTCAGGGACTGAAGCACAAGACGAGGCCTTTCCTAGCCTGTCCGATGGAGGTAAAGTCGTGTTAGACATGTTTATGTGGTCTCCGACCCTTTTAAAACAAGAGCCCAATGTCGTAATCATTTTTAATGATCTACAAAACAATTTTATGACCTGGTCGAGGGTAAATTTTAAGGTGCATAGAGACGATAGCTGGTTAGGAAAATACCAAATCATGTATAGTGTAAACAAGGTTTGGGAAGGGATAGTCGTCCAACACGGGACTAGTGACTATAGGGATTTGTCGAGGTTTTCCCCTAATTATCGAGAAGGGACTCTCTTAGAATCATCTGAAGATAGAGGGATTTCTTGGTCCGCAAGTTTGAACCAGAAAGGATCTTCCAGTTAGGTTCTTTTACTTAGAAGTTCTCATATATATTTTTTCAAACATGATTAAGTTCTAATATTTATTTTCCTTTTTTTTTCTTCAAGAAAGATGGATTCAGACATTGATAACATTCTCTTCCAGTTCATAATGTCTAAAGGGTCCAAGTGCAAATGGGTGCCTCGAAAGGTGCTCATCTCTCCAAGGTCGCAAAAATAATCGAGGTTGCACATGCAGTCTTGGGGCAAGCTGAGTCGGGCCCTACCACTATTCCTCCAGTTCTATCGGAGGTTGGTGTTCCTCCTCCTTCAATCCAAGTGAAGAAAACCCGTCCTTACCTCACTCAAATCTAGGATCGTAAGCTCACGGTCGCACCCTACATTCCTGAATTCGTGATCGAGAATGTTGCTGGCACTTCAACAGCTCAAATGGGTTCGGATGCCTTGACCCGCAAGGGTCAATGCTACAACAAACTCGGAGCCCCCTAGTGGGAGTTCATAACATGCTGTAAGAACACCACTGCATTTTTCGACAAGAGTGGAGAGTTGTTCTCTTTAGTAAGTTTGCCTTAAAAATTGATTAACTCTATGTTTTAATGGCAAACTCTTTATTTCTAGGTGTTTAACATTTTTTTTCTCAATTGCAAGCCTTCCTTGCCTTTGTCCAGCACAACTATATTCTGGACCACGAGGTTGCAATGCACAAGGTGTACGAGGATGACCTTAAGAAGGCACAAAAGGAGCTAGAGGAAAAAGACCTGGAGCTTAAGAGGGTTCAAGAGCTAAATGCAAAGCTCAAGGAGGACAAGAAGACAACTTACGAGTTCACTGAGAGTGAGAAAGTTCATCTTCTGGAGGAATTCGGGACCAAGAAGGACAACATCGTTGATATGGCAATGTATCGAATCTGGGACATGAATCCCGACCTCAATACCAATTTCCTGGCTTGCAAGGAGACTGAGTATGTCAACAAGTGGCAGGCTTGTTTGGAGGAGGAGGAAGCCAGGCTCGCAGATCAGGAGGCTGCAAAGGCCAAGGAGCAAGTCGGGTCGGTGGATGCCGGAGCCGTCAATCCTTGAAGATTCAAACATGGGTTGTGACCCATAATACTATTTGATAATTTTAATTATCAGTTTTATGCCCTTGGGGCAAAGGCAATTTACAGCTCGAGTTTGAGCTATTTTTGTTATCTTGTGAATGTTTTAACTTAATAGTAGTTTTTATGCTTTTAATTTTCTAGCTTGAAAACTTTTTTGCACATTATCTAATTTTAGCTTTTTGCCTTAGTATTATGCATCATATTTTCGTATCAAAACATCTTGAGCTTATTACTCAGGGCTTGCTTTTATACTTGTTTACTCACACAAGTACATGTTCAGGCTTAAGTTCAAACTTCCATATAATCATACATAGTTCATTCGATTGCTCAATTTAGACTTCGTTATATTCAAGGTCGAATACTACTTATACCATGTATTTTTGCGTTTAAAAACACTTATTGGCGTGTAGCCTCATTAATCTAGTTATTTCTTGCTTAGCGATATTAACTTTCCTCATCCTCAAATATGGTCTCAAGGTTGCAAGGTTGAAACTATTTTGCAAAAAAATTCAGCTTAGTCTCGATTTATGAATATTGTTGGTTAATCTAGAATTCCAACTTTATCCTTGTATCAATTTATTTGTACTGGTTAATCCAGACTCGTAATGGGGTTATGTTTAGGCTTGGTTATTGGTCTATGCACTTATTTTTATGCTCATGCTTGGTTAGTGATCCACGCACTTAAATTTATTTTTATTTTTATTATATTTTTTTCGAACTTATGCTATGATTGTATACCACTTATGCCCCCTTAAAATCCTATGATTGAGAAATCTTAGGTAATTGAATATTGAGAGCTTGTGAAAAACAATGAATAAAAATAATGTAAATGAATAACATTTTATTGAAAAAAGGCCTTGTTAAAACCTTCAAGAGTAAACCATGTGGGAAAATCTCAAGTAGAGAAAATAGTGCGTTTAGGAATATACAAGCTTAGTTACAACTAAATAGACATCTGTAACGCCCTGGATAGCCAAGACCGCTACACTGTGTGTTTATAAAGTGCTAGACTTGCTAATCAAGTCATTTAATTAAAAGCGTGTTACTAAAACCATAGAGGAACTAGGGTTAAAATGTTTTGGTCTCAAAAGTCGCATTTTCATTAAGAAACGTTATCAGTTTACACGGGATCCCGAAAATATTAAGTTCAAAGACTGTTTACAAAAGTTTAGACTCAACAACAAGCCATATTAAGGCAAAACGAACAGTTAGGCAATCCCTGTCCTGGTCCACTCCTCGACCATGGTGATCGAGCAGCTGGCTATGTACATTCCACCCCGAAGCTCTCCATCTCAGGCTTGGTCCAACTTGCTCTTGCCTTTACCTGCACCACGTAGCACCCGTGAGCCAAGGCCCAGCAAGAAAACACAACAACAGAGCATAAGCAATCAACAGATAAATCAATATCCCATACAGCATCACATAATCTCATCCATATAATCAACCAGTATAATCAAGTATTCAACATACTGAACATATCAACTCATATCATATATCACTGCACAAATGATAACTAGGGCTAGCGCCCTCAGGCTTCTCCCTCCGTTATCCCACTGACTCCGGCCCGGTTAAACCGAGCTCAGTGAATATTAAGCTGTCCTCGGCTACCAGTGGCCAAGCCTCGCCCTGTGCGCAAATGTTATGTACGTCACTCTTAGGCTGCTTTTACATGTCCCATGGCGTAATACCATCATTGACACGATACAAGTATCGGGAGCACTTAGTCCCATCACAAACATATAACTAGGTGCAGTTTTCTTACCTTTCAATTCACTACCTTTGATCCCTCGATTCCTTGAGCACGATCCCCCTCGAGCCCTAGCGCTCACCTTTGATGGGATTTCGACCACAAGTTGCCTCTAGACTTCCTTGGCTTGCTCCTCCTCAGCCTTAGGCCTGAATTCCCTCAAGTGTTGGTGACCTCTTGTTAAACCTATGCCAATTCCTCAACCCTAGCTTAGGATCCTTGATGTTCAGTCTATCCTAGCTCCCCTCTGAGCTTTGCTCCAGAAATCCTCAAGAAACTGATGAAGGAAATATAAACCGACTAGAAAACTCTCTCTGTTTTCTCCCCTTTCTTTTCCCTTCCTTTTCCTTCTTTTCAGACTTCTACACTTCTCTACAATTCCCACTAACTTAAAGTCTCAGTAATTCCCATATTTAGAAAGCCAAATGACCTTAATGCCCTCCCCTTTATTTCTAGTCATTTAATCCACTTAAGGGCATTCTAGTCATTTTACCCAATTCCCGCTAACTCCTCGAGTGTCTCTAATATTTCCCGCTTAACTCCCGATACCTAACTAATCACCAATAATATTCCTCAATGTCAAAATAGACCCCAGTACACTCACTAAATTCCCATTTATACCCCTAAGCTCACCCCGAGCCGGGTATAAATCCCCGCCATGACTTTTTCGCTACTTTGCTCGCTAGGCTCTTCTCGAGTCGCAGATCACAGATATATCCACATAATAATGTGGTCTTGACAATTATCACATATATCAATACAGTTATGCCCATAATGGCCAAAATTATGATTATGCCCTTCTAACCTAATCAGGGCCTACATGCATACAAATACACATATTCATGCATCTCAAATATTCAAATAGTCATATAACATGCTTTAAATCATAATCATGCATCTTAATCATTAGAGTCGCACATAATTCTCATTATGCCCTCCAGGCACGCTAATCAAGGCCCTTAAGCCTTATTAGAAAATTTGGGTCGTTACAACTATCCCCTCCTAATGAGAATTTCGTCCTCGAAATTTACCTGAACAACTCGGGATACTGATCCCGCATCGCTATCTCAAGCTCCCAGGTCGCCTCCTCGACCTTACTATTCCTCCACAGCACTTTAACCAGAGGAATCGTCTTATACCGCAATACTTTATCTTTTCGATCCAAGATCTGAACTGGTTGCTCCTCATAGGCCAAATCTTCTTGTAACTCCAAATCTTCATACCTCAACACATGAGTCACATTTGAGACATACTTCCGAAGCATGGAGACATGGAACACGTCATGAACTCCAGATAATGATGGCGGTAAAGCTAACCTGTAAGCCACCTGACCAACCCTTTCCAGGATCTCGAATGGTCCAATGAATCTAGGGCTTAGCTTGCCCTTCTTTCCAAACCTCCTCACCCCTCGCAATGGTGAAACTCGGAGAAAGACGTGGTCCCCAACCTGGAACTCCACATCCCTACGCTTAGGATTAGCGTAGCTTTTCTGTCTACTCTGAGATGTGAGCATCCTAGCCCAGATCTTCTCTATGGCCTCACTTGTCTTCTGAACCATATCTGGCCCCAAATATCTCCTCTCACCCATCTCATCCCAATGAATGGGTGATCTACACTTCCTCCCATATAACATCTCATAGGGAGCCACTCCAATCGTTGAATGATAACTATTGTTAAAAGAAAATTCAATCAACGGAAGGTACTTACTCCATGAACCCTCAAAATCAATCACACATGCTCTGAGCATATCCTCCAATACCTGGATCATCCTCTCAGACTGTCCATCAGTCTGAGGATGAAAGGCTGTACTAAACATCAACTAAGTCCCCAAAGCTTTCTGCAAACCACCCCAAAACTTGGAAGTAAAGATAGGATCCCAGTCTTACACTATAGACTTAGGAACCCCATGGAGACGTACGATCTCCCTCACATACAACTCAACATACTGATCCACAGTATATGTTGACCTCACTGGAAGGAAATGGGCTGACTTGGTGTATCTATCCACTATCACCCACACCGAGTCATGAAGTCCTACTGTCCTGGGTAATCCTCCCACGAAATCCATAGTAATGTCCTCCCATTTCCATTCAGGAATACCCAAAGGCTGAAGCAACCCTGCTGGTCGCTGGTGCTCAGCCTTCACTTGCTGACAGGTTAAGCATTTGGCAACGTACTCTACCACATCCTTCTTCATCCTGGGCCACCAGTATAAAGTTCGCAGATCCTGATACATCTTCGTGGTACCCGGATGAAGTGAGTACGGCATCGTATGAGACTCATCTAGTATCTCTCGTCTGATCCCCTCATCAGCTGGAACACAAATCCATCCCTGATACCGAAGTAATTCCACCTCAGAAATAGAATAGTCCTTAGCTATTCCCGCTAAGACATCCTCTCTAACCCTTTGTAACTGAGCGTCTACCAACTGCCCTTCTCTAATCCGCTCTAGCAGGGTCGACTGCAGAGTAATATTAGCCAACCGGCCCACCACCAACTCTATCCCTGCTCTAACCATCTCATCAGCTAACTCCCTTGAAATCTGAACAGAACTATACAACTGACCTGGACCTCTGCGACTCAATGCATCTGCCACCACATTGGCTTTCCCTGGATGGTAAAGAATATCACAATCATAATCTTGTACCAGCTCTAGCCAATGCCTATGTCTCATATTCAGGTCCTTCTGTGTAAAGAAATACTTCAGGCTCTTATGGTCAGTGTACACCTCGCACTTCTCCCCATATAGATAATGCCACCAAATCTTCAGTGCAAAAACCACTGCTGCCAACTCCAAATCATGAGTAGGATACCGCTGCTCATACTCCTTCAACTGTCGTGATGCATAAGCTATAACCTTCTTATTCTGCATCAACACACAGCCTAAGCCCAACCTCGATGCATCACAGTAAACAACAAACTTCCCTTCCCCCGAAGGAAGACTCAACACTGGCGCTGTAATAAGTCGTCGCTTCAACTCCTGGAAACTATCTTCACACTTGTCCGTCTAGATGAACTTCAGATTCTTCCGTGTCAATTTTGTCATCGATGCTGCTATCTTCGAGAAACCCTCTACAAACCGTCTGTAGTAACCTACCAAACCAAGGAAACTCCGCACCTCCGAGGTGTTCCTTGGCCTCGGCCAATCTCTAACTGCCTCTATCTTAAATGGATCCACCTTAATCCCATCTGCACCTACGATATGTCCAAGGAATGTCACTTCAGGCAACCAGAACTCACACTTCTTAAACTTAGCGTACAACTAATGCTCCCTCAACCTTTGAAGAACCTGTCGAAGATGAAACTCGTGCTCTGCCTCTGAACTGGAATACACCAAGATCTCGTCGATGAAGACTATAACAAACTGATCCAGAAAATCCTTGAACACCCTGTTCATTAGATCCATAAAGGCTGCTGGGGCATTGGTCAAACCAAAAGACATGACCAAGAACTCATAGTGCCCATACCACGTTCGAAAGGCCGTTTTAGGTATGTCCTCATCCTTGATCCTTAGCTGGTGATAACCAGATCGAAGATCAATCTTTGAGAACACCGTCTTACCCTGCAGTTGATTGAACAAGTCATCAATCCTTGGTAGGGGGTACTTGTTCTTAATGGTTAACTTGTTCAATTCTCGGTAGTCAATGCACATCCTCAAAGTCTCGTCCTTCTTCTTAACAAACAAAACTGGAGCACCCCATGGCGAGTAGCTAGGTCTAATGAACCCTAAATCCAAAAGTTCCTGCAGCTGTATCTTTAGTTCTTTCAGTTCTGCCGGTGCCATTCTATATGGTGCCCTCGACACTGGCTCTGTCCCTGGTGCTAACTCAATAACAAACTGAATCTCTCTACGCGGTGGCAACCCAGGTAAATCCTCAGGAAACACATCCAAGAACTCGCAAACTAATCTAGTCTCCTCCGGTCCTGCTGGTGAAACTCTGGTGGTATCCACCACACTAGCCAGAAAACCTATACAACCACCCTGTAACAAGTCTCTGGCTCTCAATGCAGATATCCTGGGTACGTGGGGTCCATGCACCACTCCCACAAAAACAAAGGGATCCTCGCCCTCTTGCTCAAAAGTTACCATCTTCTTCCTACAGTCAATGGTAGCTCCATATCTAACCAGCCAATCCATACCTAAAATCATATCAAAGTCCTCCATACTCAACTCAATCAAGTCTACTGATAACTCCCTACCATCAACTATCACTGGCAGTGCTCTAATCCACCTCCTAGATACCACCAGTTCTCCTGTAGGCAATATAGTCCCAAACCCTGAAGCACTATACTCACTAGATCTACACAGTCTATCAATCACCTTATCAGATACAAATGAATGCGTAGCACCAGAATCAATCAACATAGTAAAAGGAATGCCAGCACTAGAAAGCTGACCTGTCACTACCGAGGGATTAGCCTCGGCCTCCGCCTGCGTTAGGGTGAACACTCGAGCTGGAGTCAAGCTGTCCATCTTCCCTGTATCTCCCTTCTTCACTGTCGAGCGATCCTTCCTGAGGTGTCCCACCACCCCACACACATAGCAGGCCTTAGCCCGACACTCGCCCGGATGGCGTCTCTTGCACCTCGGGCACTCTGGATAAGTCCTCCATGAATCACCGCCTCCCTGACGGCCACCCTGAGTACCCTGTCCTCTCCTATCAGGACCAGGAGCAATCGAAGCATCAGGAGTCTTCCTCTTCAAATCACTGGGGCCTCCGCCCCTACCAGTTGCTGAATATGGAGGCACTGCCCTACGACCCTCCCTTCTCACAGCACTCTCCTTCCATATCTTATTCTCCGCTTCCTCAGCAGTAAGAGCCTTCTCCACAGCCTGGGCATAAGTAGTCCCTCTAGGAACTGTGGTAATTCTTACATCTCGGGCTATCATATCATTCAATCCTCTGATAAATCTGTCTTGCCTAGCTGCATCGGTAGGCACAAGATCTGGTGTGAACTTCGCAAGTTTGTCGAATTTCAGGGCATATTCTATAACTGTCATACTACCCTGCACCAGCCCCACAAACTCATTCACTTTCGCTGCCCTGATGGCAACATTATAATACTTCTGATTAAACAAGTCCTTAAACCCTTCCCAAGTCAATGCAGAAACATCCCTGGTCTGTGATGCCACCTCCCACCAGATTCGGGCATCCTCCCTCAGCATATAAGTGGCATAGGCCACCCTGTCATATCCTTCTACTCTCATAAAATCAAGTATAATAGTGATCATGGTCATCCACTGCTCAGCCTTCAGTGGATTTGGTCCTCCCTCAAAGATCGGGGGCTGTTGCTTTCTGAACTGCTCATACAACGGTTCCCACTTGTTCCCAACATCAACTGGCTGTACCACAGGTACCATTGCCGGTGGCACAACAGGGGCAACACTCCCAGATGGAGCCTGCTGCAAAATTCGAATCTGTTCATCTTGGCTCTGAATTCGAGCCTGCATATCGGCCATCAACTGCTGCCAGTTCTCAGGGACTGGCGGAGGGGTCGGTCCCTGGTCATCATCTCTAGCCCCAGACCTGCCGGCTAGTCGTGTGGATTTCCTTGAACGCATAACTATTCAAGTCAATCTACAATCAATGACTCGGCAATTAAGCTATGATGACAGGATAATAATCCTTTCATAGTCCATTACTGGAACTCCAATCATTCACAAACAACCAAAGTATAGCAATTTATCCAAATATTCATTCACATGCACAGCAGTGCTAATAAGCACGCCTCAATAACATCATGCAATAGTCAAGGGCCATGCCCTATCAGTATCTCATGCTCCTTATTCATCAGACAGACATCGACAATCATATCTCACTCAAATCATTTAAGCACATAATCATGTATACACAATTACAAAATCCCTGAGTTGAGCTTGTCTCTCGCGGCGAATGTACATATCCAGCCAGTCTTCAGGACCCATAAACCTAGGACGCTCTGATACCAAGTTGTAACGCCCTGGATAGCCAAGACCGCTACACTATGTGTTTATAAAGTGCTAGACTTGCTAATCAAGCCATTTAATTAAAAGTGTGTTACTGAAACCATAGTGGAACTAGGGTTAAAATGTTTTGGTCTCAAAAGTCGCATTTTCATTAAGAAACGTTATCAGTTTACACGGGATCCCGAAAATATTAAGTTCAAAGACCGTTTACAAAAGTTATAAAGTTTAGACTCAACAACAAGCCATATTAAGGCAAAACGAACAGTTAGGCAATCCCTGTCCTGGTCCACTCCTCGACCGTGGTGATCGAGCAGCTGGCTATGTACATTCCACCCCGAAGCTCTCCATCTCAGGCTTGGTCCAACTTGCTCTTGCCTTTACCTGCACCACGTAGCACCTGTGAGCCAAGGCCCAGCAAGAAAACACAACAACAGAGCATAAGCAATCAACAGATAAATCAATATCCCATACAGCATCACATAATCTCATCCATATAATCAACCAGTATAATCAAGTATTCAACATACTGAACATATCAACTCATATCATATATCACTGCACAAATGATAACTAGGGCTAGCGCCCTCAGGCTTCTCCCTCCGTTATCCCACTGACTCCGGCCCGCTTAAACCGAGCTCAGTGAATATTAAGCTGTCCTCGGCTACCAGTGGCCAAGCCTCGCCCTGTGCGCAAATGTTATGTACGTCACTCTTAGGCTGCTTTTACATGTCCCATGGCGTAATACCATCATTGACACGATACAAGTATCGGGAGCACTTAGTCCCATCACAAACATATAACTAGGTGCAGTTTTCTTACCTTTCAATTCACTAGCTTTGATCCCTCGATTCCTTGAGCACGATCCCCCTCGAGCCCTAGTGCTCACCTTTGATGGGATTTCGACCACAAGTTGCCTCTAGACTTCCTTGGCTTGCTCCTCCTCAGCCTTAGGCCTGAATTCCCTCAAGTGTTGGTGACCTCTTGCTAAACCTCTGCCAATTCCTCAACCCTAGCTTAGGATCCTTGATGTTCAGTCTATCCCAGCTCCCCTCTGAGCTTTGCTCCAGAAATCCTCAAGAAACTGATGAAGGAAATATAAACCGACCTAGAAAACTCTCTCTGTTTTCTCCCCTTTCTTTTCCCTTCCTTTTCCTTCTTTTCAGACTTCTACACTTCTCTACAATTCCCACTAACTTAAAGTCTCAGTAATTCCCATATTTAGAAATCCAAATGACCTTAATGCCCTCCCCTTTATTTCTAGTCATTTAATCCACTTAAGGGCATTCTAGTCATTTTACCCAATTCCCGCTAACTCCTCGAGTGTCTCTAATATTTCCCGCTTAACTCCCGATACCTAAATAATCACCAATAATATTCCTCAATGTCAAAATAGACCCCAGTACACTCACTAAATTCCCATTTATACCCCTAAGCTCACCCCGAGCCGGGTATAAATCCCCGCCATGACTTTTTCGCTACTTTGCTCGCTAGGATCGTCTCGAGTCACAGATCATAGATATATCCACATAATAATGTGGTCTTGACAATTATCACATATATCAATACAGTTATGCCCATAATGGCCAAAATTATGATTATGCCCTTCTAACCTAATCAGGGCCTACATGCATACTGATACACATATTCATGCATCTCAAATATTCAAATAGTCATATAACATGCTTTAAATCATAATCATGCATCTTAATCATTAGAGTCGCACATAATTCCCATTATGCCCTCCAGGTACACTAATCAAGGCCCTTAAGCCTTATTAGCAAATTTGGGTCGTTACAACATCATTCCATAATCTATTGATAATATGGTCGTAGATATTCAATGTTCCAAGCTCATGGGACAAATTCTCCATTCAATCAAACTAGTTTTTAGACTCTATGTCGAATAATGGATTCAAGTTGGTAAGGTCCTTCCCAATTAGGTTCGAGTAGGCCTACTTAGGGGTCTCATGTGGCCAAAAATATGCACCTCAACACCAAGTCTCCCAATTCAAAGTGTCTATCTCCACCCTATTTGATGAAATATATTGTAGCCCTTTCTTGGTATACAACATTTTTAAGCTAGGCTTCATCTTGCTTTTCTTAACTTAGGTCTAGGGATTCTTCGAGATGGGATCAGTTTGAGTCTTGGTTATATGCTTCATGCCTTATAGTAGGAACTTCGACCTCAATTGGTAACAATGCCTCATAGTCGTAGGCTAGGGAGAAGGGTGTGTGTCCGATTGAGGTTCGAGCTGTCGTCCTGAAGGCCCATAGGACTTGTGGTAATTCTTTTGGCCATCTGCCTTTAGCTTCTTTAAGCCTTTTCTTCCTAGAACTCTTGAAAGTATTGTTTACGGCCTCGACCTAACCATTTTCTTGGGGATGGGCACCGAGGAGAAACTTTTAATAATCCCATTTTTCTCACAGAACTGTGTCAACAACTCACTGTCAAACTGGATTCCATTGTCTGAGACTATCTTCCTTGGCATCCCATATATACAAATGATGTTCTTCACAACAAATTCTAGAACCTTCTTCGAGGTGATTGTGTCCTAAGGTTCAGCCTCAGTCCATTTAGTGAAGTAGTCTACGACAACTATTGCATATTTAACTCCAGTTTTTCTCGTTGGTAGGGATCCAATGAGGTAAATTCCCCATACCGTGAGTGGCCAAGGAGAAATCATCATGGTGAGTTTGGTTGGTGAAGTTCGAGGTATCGAGGTGAATCGTTGACACTTGTCACAACGCTTTACGTATTCAAATGAGTACGCCTTTACGGTTGGCCAGAAATATCCCTGCCATATTGCTTTTTTCGAGAGGCTGTGCCCCCAGCGTGATCTCCATAAAATCCTTCATAAATTTCTTCTAGGATTTTGTTAGCTTCAGGTGATCGCAATAACGACATGGAATATCCTCTTCTGTACAATATTTCTTCCAAGATAGTGTAGCTTGGTATTTTGTACATCAATTTTCAGGCCTCATTCATCTCTACAGGCAAGTTCTCAGTTTTGAGGTAGTCGATTATAGGTGTCATCCAAGTAGGCTGCGAGTCTATCATGTCTACTTCGACCTCGTCAGGCTTGGTTATTCTTGATTCTAGCAAGAACTCCACTGGTGCCATGTTGAGTGTGTCAACCTCCCTGGTTGTGGAATGTTGAGCTAAGGCGTCTGCATTTGAATTCTGTTCTCACAGAACCTACTCAATCACGTAGAACTCAAATTGTTCGAAAGCCTCTTTGAACTTTTCCAGGTATGCTGCCATCTTAATCCCCGAGCCTGGTACTCTCCTAACACTTGGTTGACTACCAACTAAGAATCACTATAGCAGTGTGTCGCCTTAGCTTTCAGCTCGGAAGCTACTCGGAGCCTCCTAACAGTGCCTCATATCCAGCCTCGAAGCGAAATCTTAAGGCTGAGTGAAACCTGTTTCCTGATAGAGTTATTAGGATAAGTCATGTCCCCGATCACCATCGACATAAAGTCTCCAATACTCGCGAGCTAGGGTTATGACTTCTTCGTTGGTTATTACTGTACATTCAACTATAAAGTTAGCCAAGGACTGACCTTTTATCGTCGTTCTCGGGTGGTATGTGTTCTCGAACTGTCCGAGTTCAACCGTCCACTTTAATAGTCTTCTGGATGCTTCAGGTTTCGCTAATATCTGTCTTAGTGGCCAATCGGTCAGCACATGAATGGGATGCACTTGAAAGTAAGGTCAAAACTTTTGAGACGCATGAACTGTTAGAAAATATATTTTATTGCTCAATGGAAAAGTGGAAAAACCAAAAATACAACTCTATGCAAAGAATACAATATACAAGATGGTAGATAAATAGGTTTACAACTCAATGACCAACAATACAAGTAAATGTAGAAAAGAGAGAAAGAAGAGAATTATTAGAACAAAACTATAAAACAAGAGATACCAATAAATATGTAAATAGAAATAGAAGAAGAGGATTACAAACTCAAAACAATAATAATACAAGAAGAACAACTGAATGAAAAGATCAATGAAAAACACAAACTCACACTCAACCAAAGTGTAGAGTAATGGGGATCACCAACTTGAACAAGGTTCAAAACCTTTGTCCAAAAGCTTATTTCCCCATATTCTCTAAGCACTAAGGGATCTCTCTAGGAAATAGCTCTCTGGAATTATCAAGCCTTTTGGTGTATTTTCCAGCCAAGAGCTTTGTGGATGGAAAATGGTGTGTCTTACAAGTGAGCATTAGGCTCCTATTTATAGAGTTTTGAGACACCCTTTGAATTTAAAATTCCACCAACCCCCATGGCTGTTACCAATGATTAATTGGATGTTTTATGGAATTAAAATAGAGATTTGGGAGTTACTTGGCTGTTGGAAACATTCAAAATTGGATAAAAACTGAATTTGTATGAAGCTGTCAGCCACTAGGGTCGCGGCGCTTGTTTCAAGCGCCGCGGCCCTTGGTCATTTTCAGCAACCAATTTTTTTAGTTTTTTCCAAAACGTTCCAATTTATTCCCACTTGATTTTGTAACTTCCATACACAATATGGGAGCTAAAATCACATCTCTATCAGCCATTTCTCATATGGCTTTAAGAAATCCAATCTCAAATGTGCAGCATATAATATACACATTATTGGGTAATATTTGGGAGTTTCAAATTTGTAACTGATTTTGTAACTCCAAAATATGTCACATTTGGACACACACATGTGTCCAATTTTGTGACTCTCAATAATATGTTACAAGGTGTGACAAATCACATTTGTGTGACAAATCACATTTTGTCACATTATTTAATCTAATATTATATTATATGAAATAATATAACATGAACTAGGCATAGTTCTAGTTTTTCCATCAGTGGATATCTCGATTCAGCTCCCAATAGTCTTTTATTGATGTAGTAGACCGATCTTTGTACTTTCTTATCCTCTCGAACAAATGTTGCAGTGATTGCATGCTCGGTTGTAGCAAGGTATAAGAACAATATTTCCTCTATGAGTGGTTTGGATAAGATTGGTGGCTCAACGAGGTGCTTTTGAGAGCGTGGAAGGCAAGCTCACAGTCGTTTGACCACTCAAACTTCTTGCCCCTTCTCAAAAGATTAAAGAGTGGTAGCACTTGTTTGTGGATTTTGAGATGAACCTACTTAAAGCTTCCATTCATCCCATTAAACACTAGGTGTCTTTATGCTTTCGAGGTGAAGGAATGTCAATTAATGCTTTGATTTTATCCGGGTTTGTCTTGATGCCTCAAGCATTCACTATAAATCATAAGAACTTTCTCGAAGATACCCCAAAGGAACACTTTTGTGGGTTGAGTCTCATGTTATACTTTAGAAGTATAGCGAAGCATTCTACGAGGTCATCAACATGGTTATTATTGTGTTTGGACTCGACTAGCATGTCGTCCACATACACTTCCATGTTATTTCCAATTTGTTCGGCAAACATTCTATTTACGAATCTTTGGTACATCACTCCAGCATTTTTTAGCCCGAAAGGAATCACATTGTAACAATATAGCGCTTTTTCCGTCATGAAGCTCGTATGTTCCTAGTTGGGTGCATGCATTTCTATTTGGTTATATCCAAAATATGCATCCACGACCGACATAATATTGTGACCTGAGGTTGCATCAATGAGCTGATCAATTCAAGGCAACAGAAAACAATCTTTCAGGCATGCTTTGTTAAGGTTTGAATAATTAATGCAAGTTCCACTTGCCATTCGATTTCGGAGTTAGCTACCCACTTCGGGTAGAAAGCATATTGAATCAACCAATTTTCCTTCAATCTGTCGACCTCCTATTTCAAGGCATTTTTCCTCTCGTCATCGAGGAGTCTTTGCTTTTTCTGTTTCGGAGGGAAGCTTCTGTCGATGTTTAGTGCGTGGCTTATGGCATTGGGACTAATCCCAATCATGTCTGAGTGCGACCATGCGTATACATCCTGATTTTCTCTCAGGAATTGATATAATTGCGATCTCGATTCCTTTGTGAGGTTCTTCCCAATTTTTACTACCTTGGTGGTTTCCTTATCATCGAGTTGAATGTCTTCGAGCTCTGCAATGAGACCGAGATCGGCCCTGTCTTCTTCTATTTCCTTTCATGGAGATATTGTAGCATTCTCGAGCTGCTAAGTGATCTCCTTTCAACGTCTCGATACCATTAGGTGTTGGGAACTTTAACGCCAAATGCCTAACAAATGTGACTGCCCCCAGCCCAATCAGGGCAAGTATCCTGAGTAGGACATTGTAGGTTGATGGGGTGTCCACTACTATAAATTCCAGCAACTTAGTAATCAAGACTGGATAGTCTCCTAAGGTGACTGGGAGCTTGATGGATCATGTACGTGCAATTCCCTCTCCTAATAATCCGTATAGGATCGTTGCACAAGCTTTTAGGTCTCGAAAAAATAGCCCCATTTTTTCCAGTGTCGTCTTATAAAGGATGTTGACCGAGCTCCCGCTATCGATGAGGACTCGGCAAACCCTCTTATTTGTGAACTGGAATGTTATGAACAGGGGGTCGTTGTGAGGAAATTGGACGTGGGAAGCGTCTTATTCGGTAAAAGTGATCGATTGGGTTTTGATCCTCTGTTATTTTAGAGCTTACGGTTCAGGCGCGTAGGGAGATCCATCTCCCATTTTTAGCTTCTGGAAGTACCTCTTTTGAGCGTCTCTGATATCCCCTGCGATGTGAGGTCCCCCACGGTGGTTATCACATCTTCTCCAACGATTGGGAGAGGTCGATTATCTTCCCTCGCATGTGGTGTCGTGGTTTGTTGAGCAGGTTGAGCCAGAGCTGCCCTTTGATTTGGCAGAGCCTGAGCTTGATTCCTATTTCAGACATACTGCCTGAGGTAACCTCTCGAGATTAGTCCTTCAATCTAGTCCTTGAGTTGCCTGCATTCCTCAGTTGTATGTCCTATGTCTCTTTGGAATCTGCAAAACTTATTTGAACTCCTCTTGCTACGATGATTTTGCATTCCTTCAGGTTGTTTGAATATGGCCTGATTTTCATTCGCAACAAATATATTTTCCCGAGTGTCTGTGAGCTTGGTATACATGGTTTATATGGAGAAATTATTATCTCCTTTCTTCTTTTTGCCCCCGTCTGCCTCAGGGTTATTTCCCTCATTCTTCTTTCTCTAAGAAGAATTATCTCCTGAAGGTTGTGTCGTGAATGGCGTGGCCAATTTCATAGCTGAGTTGATGTTGTTCGTTGTAGTTATTAAGGGGATGAGCCATTTTAAGTATTGACCTCGCCTCCTCTACATTGACGAACCTCTGAGCTCGAGTGGTGAACTCGGTTATCATTCTCACGGGCTTCCTTTGCATATCGTCCCAAAGGGGACTTCCTAGTAGTACTCTGGCTCGCACTGCCATGAGGTGACCATTGTCATCAACATTGCGAGATCGGGTTGCCTCTATATTAAACCTCACGAAGAAACTCTTTAACGATTCTCTTGGTTACTTCCTTATATTTTTCAAGGAGGAAGCCTCGGGCTTGATGTGATTTGCAGCCTAGAATTGTTAAATGAATTCCTTAGAGAGTTATTCCCATGATGATATCGAGTGCCTTCGAAATTTGTCAAACCAACTCTTTGTTGGTCCGGTGAGTGTGGTTGGGAAGAGCATGCATCTGAGCTCGTATCTGACATTGCTAGCCACCATTATTGTATTGAAAGTACTCAGGTGGCTGCCTAGGTCGCTAGTCCCAGCGTAAGGTGCCACTTGAGGTATCTTGAATCCATTGGGGAAAGGCATCCTCGAGATATGTGGAGCAAAGGGCTCGAGCTCCTCATCTAAATGAGAACCCTTATCCTTGTTTTTCCCTTCTCGAAGAAGCCTGAACGCTTCCTCGAGTTGGTTGATTCTTTCTTGAATTAATTCCGCCGGAGGGGGAGCCTGTACCACTAGGAGCTGGTTATTGTTCACATGAATTCCAGCTCCTTATTACAGTATAGGGTTATAGTAATTCTCGTACACATGTTGTAATGGCTTCCTTTGAGCATTTAAATGTGCCCACAGGTTCGGGTTTGGCTGGTTGAATTGCCCCCGGTTCTGGTTCAGATGATCTCGAAGATCAGAATGATCATTCGAATAGTTCTTATAATATTTAACATCGTTGTGCTATAGACACTCACTGACCTGCTATAATCCTGGCTTCCCTCAACGAAGCTAACAGTTCTTTGTGCCTGTTGTTACTGTTGTGGGCTTGTTTTTGAGGTGGATTATTCATGTGCACCCTAACTCCAGTAGCACGTGACCTCAACACATAACTTCCTGATGGCTGGGGTGATGTAGCCTATCTATGTCCTTGATGTGCCTGTGGTGGGACCCCATGATCACCTCTATGCTCAGATCAAGCTTGATAGCTTCTATCCCGACTTCCACTCCTAGTACTTTAAGCAAGCCTTTAAAGTGCCTTTTTCCCAGCTCAGTCTCCACTACGAGCTCGTTGGGGTACATCTCGAGCTGGAGATGGATGTCTAATTGGTAATGGAAGATGTCTAATTGGAGATGGAGGTGATCTCTCGTTGTTCGCGGCTGGCCTCACTGGATCTAGGTTATTATTTCGGGCTACTTCCAGGGTAGCTAAGTTGTTCCCAATAAAGACTGAAACCTTTCTTGGATGGTTGGTTCGTGAGGGGTTTCAAGATGACACCCCAGACTGGTAGATCGCAGTACTCGCTCCAGCCCTTGTTCCTCAGCCTTTTTTTGCTCCTTATTCAGCCACCCTTGTCGCAGTACTACCATGAGGACGTCCCCTAGTCCACCATGGGGGTGCCCGCAATTTCGCATCTGTCCTCATCATTTATTTTTTCAGCCATGTGGCTTCAACCAGACTTTCTCGTAGCCTTCAATTCTCCAATTCCACCATTGGCACATATCTCTCGAGATTATAATAGTAATTATCTTTAGGTGGTCTGGATCCCTGACCAGGTTCTCGCAGGGCCAATGATGCACTCCCTTCAGCTAGATTTTCCTCATTCATCGGCTGTTTGCCAGGCTGACGAGGATGCTCTTCCATTTGAGGAGTGTTCTCCTCAGGGATCCTGGGCAATAGTTGACTATTTCCATATCCTGAGACATTACTAGCGGGTGCAACCATTATTTGTTCAACGTACGGTTTGAAAGAAAACGAATGCTTAAAGATCTCAATGAAAGCACCAAACAATTGACGATGTTTTTCGTCAACTAAAAACAAGAACGATTAAGCAAATGTATAGTTTAGCAAGAAAAGAATAACAAAGATCTTTACGTGGTTCAACAGTTAAAATCTGCCTACGTCCACAAGTCACTTTTTATTAAGATATGCGTTAAAGCTTTTTCAGAGCAATTTCACAGAGCCTTTCTCAGTACCAAATAGTGCTTGCATACAAATAATTAAACCCAGGCTATTTATAGACCCGGTTCCAAGAATTCTCCCTTAATCTTAGGGATATTACAAGATACATATCCTGTTTGAATTTGAAATACAAATTTGTTAATTGAAAGACAATTAATTGCATGAATTGTAGATAAATATCCCTAAGCAATATAGATGATTACACTGTTTGAATTAAATCCTTATGATTATAGGGATTCCCTAACAGCATCTCCGTGTATTAGTTTAATGAGTCTTTGAGTTTGATCGCTGCTTCAATGCGCTTTCGAGATCATACGTAGTTTTGAGCTCGTTGTTCCAGTTGTCACTGCCTGCTTGCTTGATGGGCCCATCGAACTCACCTTTCGGAGGAGACTTCTTGTTGCCTTCGAGCCTGCAACTCATGCCCGAGTGCAAATGACATGGCTCTTTGAAACTGTATGTTTATTTGAAGAAGTATAAGGTTAATACTTATTAATTCCAATCTTACACTTTGCGAGCCTATATTTCGAGGATGTTTATTTATTCTCGAAATTTGGGTGTAACACTTGTAATTGTAGTAAGTAGTTTCAAAAAATAAAATTATTAACCTAGTTATTGACTATCTTTTTCGCTATCAACTTAATAACAGAACTTAAAAGAAATAAAGAAGATTAACACCGAGATTTACGTGGTTCAGGTTATAAAACAACCCTAGTTCACGAGTCTTTAGTATTAGTATTCTTGAAGCTTGAGATGGCAAGCTTCAATGGAGTTTTTCTCTTGCAGTGTATATATTGCTCTGAGTACAAAGGTTGTGAACCCTTTTACAATGGTGCCCCAACCCTATTTATAGAGGCTTAGGATCATTAATATCATTTATTACAAATATTCTCCAATTATTTGGGGAGTTAATTTCTATTCAGTCCCTCCGAATATTCTAATTAAAACTGTGGGCCCGTGCATATTGCACGAGGCCTAATTCATAGGTTGTAGCCCACCAACTTTACGGGAGACACGCCTCTGACACTGTCAGAATGCAGCTGCACATTTCCATGTTTCAAGCGGCGTTGTGGAAAATACCAATTGTCGAGTGTACAAACTTGACGCCACTACTCGGGCACCCAAAAAGTTGTCAGACAATTTTGTGGTAGCCCAAGGCTACAATGACTAACACGTGACGCTCTCTCCAGGCTCGATGACAAAACTCCTAGACCTGGAGGACTATCGGGTCAAGAAAGTGGGAGGACCACTAATGTGGTCCTTGGGACGTGGCCTCACTTGGAGAAATCCACGCCAGAAAAGGGGTCATGGCTTGTTGGGAGGAGATTACACTCTAAGAAGCTTTGGACGAGATCTACAGAGCTTTATTATCTATCGATGAGCCTAAGTACTTCTCTAATTACTGTCACGTGTTCAATAATGAAATCATAGACAACACTAGTAACTTTTTTAAAAAAAAAATCCTAGTAACTAGTTACTTATTCAGAAATATTGTCAGTGTTTTTATTTCAATTTCCTAAATATTTTAAAAATTCATTTTTTTCATTATTTTTCTTAAGTAGTAAAATTCTCATATTATTAATTAAAAAAATTAATTCCATATTTTTTAAAAGAAAAAAAAACTTTATATAATGACTACAATTTTTACCTCTAAAAAGGCTCAAATGAAAATCCATGTTCCAAATCCAATATTGCATGTCTCTAATGAATAAGCCAAATGACTTTATAAATAGTTGTACTTGACAGATAAAATTTTTATTCATTTATCCATTATAATTGATAATTTTATAATTTTCGTGGTATTTAGTATTATTATCCATTTAATTTTATCATTCATTCAAAAAAAAACCTTTTTTATTTTTAATATTTATAAGATCTGATATTTTTTTTAATTCGACAATAGTTTATCAAAAGTATAAGATATATACCAAACATGTTGAAAGTCAATGAAGCACTGTAATTGGGTGTCTACATTATTGATTATATTATGATTGAATATACTAAAATATATATTAAGAAGAGGCATAGGCTCAATTTATGTGCGTGAAAAGAAAGGAGAGTTCTCTTACTTATTTTGTTTATTAAAATTAATATATACAATATAAGATATTAAATACCGTTTGATACTAATATGATGAATAAAATATCTTATCCTACATACACTCATATCTGATCATATATCGTCAATTTGGTGAGCTGTTAAAATCCCACGTAAACTTATTATCTTACAAATACACTCATATTTGTCGACATATAATATACTTTACATATTATTTTTTAAGAAAAATTGTGGCTAAAATACTTAACTTTTGTGTTTATTTAAGATAAAATATAAAAAAAAAAAATTGCTGTTAAAATACTAAAGTGTTATTTTTTCTTGCATTTCGTGAGTACCAACTATTAAATCTTACTTTTGAAGAGAAAATTTGCAGATATCTAAATTTTGTGTTTACTTACAACTAAATATCAAAATTTTATTTTTTTACAGTAAAATTACCAAAACGTTAAAATAATTTTTAAAATG
The DNA here is from genome assembly GCF_963169125.1 of Humulus lupulus. Taxonomy (NCBI): domain Eukaryota; kingdom Viridiplantae; phylum Streptophyta; class Magnoliopsida; order Rosales; family Cannabaceae; genus Humulus; species Humulus lupulus. The sequence continues at coordinate 50,501,728 of NC_084796.1, read as the reverse complement.
AATTCTTCATATATATATATATGTAAATTACAAAATAAATACAAAAATATCTTAACAAATTGTATTTGCTAAAGTACATTGTCATGCCATAAAATAATATTAGAATTTTAAAAATAATATATTTGAAATGGAAAAGTTCACATAATTTATCTTTTTTTTTTTTTGTTTTCAAAAGTAACCGCTGACTGTTTTTTTTCGCTATCAATCTTAATAAGAGATTAAAGAAATGATTGTAAGAACGCAAAGATTTTTACGTGGTTCAGGTTATAAAATAACCCTAGTCCATGAGTCTCTAGTATTATGAGGACTACAAGATGGTAACTGCAAGCTTTTATGGGGTATTCTCAGGCAGCGTTTAGATTACTCCGAGTACAAGTAGTTTTCTCTCCAAAAAACTGAACCCTTTACAATGAGACCCCCAGCCCTATTTATAGAGGTTGGGGTCATTAATATTAATCATCAACCATTAATACACATTACTCCTACATTTGGGGGGTTAATACACTTCAATGCATTGGGCTGCATTGAATAGAGACTACGACCTAGGTGAGATTTGCGGGGCCCACTGCAGAAAGGTAACCACTTTACGGGGAACATGCCCCTGGGACTGTCAAAGCATGTTGTACGTATTCCCATGTCAGGCGACGTAGTGGGTGTGTGAATTGTCGAGTCGTACACTTGACAACACTGTTGATGAATCGCCCACAAAGGTTGTCAGACAATCCTCTAACTCTGAAAACCCGCTCCTACTGACACATCACTCCTTGTCCTAGGTCTGAGAACTAAAACCTCGGACTTGGGAGGCGATCGAGAGACGAGACCCCTCGCCTTAACTGTCCGAGTTGGAGAACTTCCATCTCCGAGACCAAGCATCGGGGGGTACTTACCAAGGCACCTACGACCCCCTTCAAGGATAAGGCCTCATCTAGGAATACCCTTGTTCCGACTATAAACCTCGGGAAGTAACATGCCCCGAGGATATCTACGAACATCCTAGCCAGGTATTGGGGGATGCACATGTCGGTGGTTAAAAATATGGACAACATTTGTCCCCTAAGTCTCTAATTGTCCTCAGACAGTAGAGACTTTAATCTAAGGAAGATTTTGAAGAGTCCTCTGATGGTTAACGTTTGGACTTCTGCTGATGTCACTCTGAAAAGCATATCCATGTGTCAACACCCCATTGTTGGGCCAATCAGTTCGTGCATTTAATTAGGAGTCACCTCGATATCCCAAACGTCTACTCTGTGGCCAAGGTGTCTTATCCCAAAGAAAATAATGATTGCGATCCACGCCTTTTGAACCCTGGTCGTCGGATTACTTTCGTGAATCTACTCATTCGATGGTTGTGAGGACGTTGGTTCTCTGATATGTTTTATTGGGTATAAAAACCCAGAAAACCTTCAGTCTCATACCACAACCATTCAAAAATCACAAACCCTCCCAACACATTTTACTACTTTTCTTTTTCTCTCCTGTCTACTTCTCATCTTCAACCCCCTCCAAGAGTTTTGGACGACTGGCGTGAATTGTCGAGACTATGCTTCAGGGTATGGACTCACCTCAGCAACTATCTTCGCTTTATTTCATGTAAGTACCCTCGACCTACTTTTCTTAGTGTATGCTATATATGCTTAGGAATGGCAGTAGTGTGGACTTTTAGAGTCTATTCCTCGTTGCTACAAGACAGTTTAGGCATATTTTGACATTAGGCTCGTTTGAAATGACCTCCAAAAGTCTTTTCATTAACTTTGTGTTTCTGGGCTCGTGACCAGAATCTGGGAATTTTCCAGATTCTGGAAGGTTTGTCCTCTCCGGCTTGTCCTTAGGCGGTGGGGCCATCTCGCATTTTTAAAACTCTCCTTTCCTTCCCAAGCAGTTTTCCTAGAGTCACTTGTGTTTTGGCCATCTTTCTTTCGGTCAGAATACTAACTGCTTGGTTTTTTCTCCCAGATGTCTAAGGAACTCCACCAACTACATGAACACGAATTCTACCTCTTCGACCAGGAAATCTCTGAAATGGCCCGTGCACAAGATGCTCCCGAAGGCAACGCAAGGACGAGAGCCCAAGAGCAGAGTAGGGAACAAGTCATCTGTCCCGACCTCCAGGTAGCGGTGCGGCCTATAATGTCCAAAGACCCGAGGCTCACCATGGAGGAGGTAAACAGAGCCCCCATCCCACACCCTTCGCAAAAATACGAGGGTGAGGCGTTCGAGGCGAAGGATCATCGCACTCTGCTTCAACATCTCGACGCTCTAGAGGCGATGATGAGGTATTATTCAGTCGGGGACAAATGCCTCATCCGCCTATGCTGGGAGTTCGAGAGGGTGCATCGCAGTGTCTATGGCCTGGGTGCTTGGAGCCTGGCCCACCTGATGGCAGGGGCTACCTTACCCCTGAAGCAGTACTTCGTTAACTTCTTGAAGTACGTGGGGATAACCCCCTTCTAGCTCTCCGCCAATGACTATAGAGTGCTCATAGGGATGTACGTTCTGTTCTAGAAGCAGAAATGGTCGGAGCCTTCACCAGCAGAGATCCTGTATTTCTACAGTTTCAAGACCACCCCTCGGAAGAAAGGTTCCAAGAGGGATGGATATTACGCCTTGGTGAAGTATCCAGCTTCATCGCTTTGCTACAAGGTTCCCCAACACAACAAGAATCATGGTAGGGACTTCAAGGATGCCTTCTTCTTCACAAACAACTTTCTGATCCATAGCAATCCGACCTTAATTCTTGACTTCACCCGAGTAGGTGAGTATCTCTTCGAGTGCATTTATTCTTTATCTCACTAGGACTTTTTTGTATTCGACACTTAACCAGTTCTTTTTGAATAGGTCCTTTTCGCCAAACTCCATACGTTCAGCTTTTTTAGGATCACCTCTAGGTGATGAAGGCTCTCCCCGGCCAGGATTTGGACCTTAGCTTCCTGGTAACAGAGGCAAATCTCATTAGGTCAAGGCTTCTCAGCATCGAGCAACATATAAGCAATTTGGAGCTGACCAAATACTGCCAGTCTAAGAAATCCCAGGAGCTGGCGTCTCGCCACATCAATTGCATAGAAGGGTTGTCCAAGACAACGTATCATAGGAGATAGGCGGAGGAAAGGATGGTAAATGCTCTAGCCATAGAAGAGGCCCAAGAGGACCAGGAGCTCGAGGAGGAGCTTTAGGCAGGGATGGAAGCTTCCCACCTGGACTCAGGTAACTCACCTCTCGTCCTGATGTCTGCTTTCTAAGTATGTGATAGGATAAGTCCCGAACACGTCTAAGCTTCCCCAGCACTCCTCCACTGTGGTCAAATCTCACATCGGTGTTGGACTAAGGAAGAATTCCAAGACTACCTAGATCTCATAGATGTTTACCTCCACCAACCTAGGAGGCAACCTACCTCCCATGGGTTCGTACCCTTAGACCGAGTGACGTCTTTGACCTCGAGCTGGTTTTGCCAATATGGAACCAATATTAGTTGCGATGCAAGGAATATGATAGTACACCCTCACTGTTTGCACCGAGGTTCAACTCACGGTGAGCCTCCGAGTAGCTTATTTTATTGCGTTATCCTTGTGTAGAATGTATGCTAACCGTTTTCCTTGTTCCTGCAGCTCACATGGGATTGGCAGGCATTGCTTAGTCTGCCTTAAGGCTGGGAGTGCCCCTAGCTCTTCGGCAGGAGAGGGTTTGTCACGTCTTCGGGAGAGACCTGATCCCTCTTCCCCGGCCAATAAGTAGAGAGTCTCCACTCCTCTCGTGGAGCCCCTTGCGGTTGACCTGCCCCCGGTGGTGGAGATCCCCTCCTCGCCCGGGTCAGATGAAGCAGCATAAGATGTAAGGTCGGAGGTGGTACAAGAGGTAAGGCCAGAGGAGGTACCAAAGCCAGACCAAGGGTCGATTCATGATTCGGAGCAGGAGGCGGTGCCACCCCAAATCCGTCTCTTTGTGTATCCTAAGAAGTATGAGGGGGGCTTGTTAGAGCAGTATAAGAGGATGCTTCAACACTTCAAAGCCAGGCTAGAAGAAGGCAACAAATCCTTGCACGAGATAGTTGAGGCTCTCTGGAAACTCAAAACACCCCGGGAGAGGCCCATCGTCCCCCTAATCAAGACTGAGTTGGAGACCTTATTCTCCGCCAAGTTAGGGGACATAGTTGCCCCTCTCGCCGCCGAGCTCCTGCAGGGGGTCAGCTCCACCATGTGCAAGTTGACCGCCTGAAGCTTCTCCCAACTCAACGAAAATAACGAGGCATCTCTCGTGGCCTCATGTCGGTATGCTTCTATCTGGGTAAGCTAATCACTCCCGCGCTTGAGTTCAACTTAACCAGATGTTATTGAGCTAACACATTTATATTACTTTGTTTTTTGTTTTGTAGTTCTCTTTAGCTTGCCAACGCCTGGGAGACATCATGGTGGAGAAGTCATATGAACTCCAAAGTTCCCAGGACAAGATTGCCTCCCTCAAGCAGAAAACAAAGGGTTCTTGAGAAGAACTTGCCCGAGCCAGAGGTTCCCTCGAGGTCAAGCAAAAATGCTCTCGGGAGTTTAAGGAGACCCTCCAAAAAGCCTCTGAGGATTTGCAGCAGGCCAAAGGGGAAATGTAGGTGGCGGTCGATGGCATGCAAAGAGCCCAGGAGGAGGCCAAGAAAGCTATGGCTAAGATCGCCCGAGTGGCCCTAGAGAATTCTCAGCTTCAGAAGAAAGCTAAGGGGGCTACCGATCGAGCTGAGCTATCCAAGAGGAAGACCCTCCAAGCCATGGAGATGAATAGGTCTGCCATGTTCTAGGTGGAGAAGCCTAAGCAGGAGACCAAGTCTATCGCCGAGGACGTCTTTTATGTGGCATGGTACCATAATCAGGACATTAACCTAGACTTCACCGGGAAGCTCAAAAAGTATAAGTTCCTTTTCAATGAACGCCTCCGAGCGTCCTAGGCTGTCGAGGCGACCCCAGTGATCCCTATGGCTGAGGCGACCCCACCTGTCGAGGCAGCCCAAGCGAGCAATGCCCCGAGTAGTGATTTGGTCATTGAATTTGTGGCAGAGGTTCGTGAGGACTGAGTATTGTTGACCTGTGAAATTGGCCAACGGTCATATGTACTGTATACGACACCTTTTGAACGAAATGAATATAATAAATGACAGAGTACGAATATCTTAAACAAAAACAAGAAATTTTATAGTGGTTCAGCCCTGTTCTGATGAACAACAATAACCTAATCCACTTAGCTTTTAGTATTGAATCACTCGAAAATTACACTAAGGAACAAAAGCATTCTCTAATTTCTAATTTTCCCAGAATTTCTCCCAAAATATTCTTCAGATCTAAAAAATTCCAGAAAAAGAGATCCTTTGAAATGAAGCCCGGGGTTCTTTATTTATAGTACCCAAGGCTGTTACATGACGAGTAATACTGTGATCGTGGTTTGGTATATGATTATCAGGTAGTGGATATACATGTCCACCTCCCCATGATTGTGAGATTGTTGGTCATCTTGTAGTTTCTCTAGATCGTGGTGGATAATGCACGATAGAAACCTCTAGGAAGATGTTAAGTCTCTGTTGGTATATGGGACTTAGGTGCTAGGCCTGATGACCCGAGCATGGGTGCTAGGCCTGTGACCTTCTGGGTTCTGGACCTGTTGATCCTCTGAGTGCTAGGCCTGTTGATTTCAGTTTGAACGAGAGTGAGTATTTCTCAGTGAAGTTTACTTGTGGGGTTTAGTCCAACCACCCTATGAAGAATAGGGTGGGCCGACCACCCAGGTGGTTCTCGGGAACGTCAGGCCGACCACCCCTAAGGGTCCTTGGGCATACTGGGGCTGACCACCCCTAGGGTAGGGGTCAGGCCGACCGCTCCTAGGAGCTCTTAGACACACTGGGGCCGACCACCCTAGGGGTAGGGGCCAGGCCGACCACTCCTAGGGATCTTGGGCTGGCTTAGGCCGACCACCTCTAGGGGGTTTAGGCTTGGTCGATTTCCCTATAGGTCACGGACCTATCTTTTTTGCCCGTCGGTCTTTTCTCAATACTTCGTTGTTTTTCCCTGATTTAAGATGTAATGTGGCGCATTCTCATTCGCCAGATCATCCTCGTATGTTTTAGGGATAACATTTGCCCCCCAAGTTTATTGTAATGTTTTCAACATTACGGTAAACTTGATCCTGGCCCGAGAAACATATCATAGCAGTACTTAAATAGTCAAGTCCCTCGGGACATTACATAGTACTTTTTTAACTATCGATAATTTGCTCAGTACTGATTTTTTAGGGATAATTAGTAATTCCTAAAAATAATTAGGTTTTTCAAGGAAAATTAATTTCCTAAAAATCTAATATATTTTTCAAGGAAATTTGGAATCCTAAAAATATAACATATTTTTCAAAGAGTTTTGATGTCCTAAAAATATAATATATTTTTCAAGGATATTAGTTCCTAAAAATACAAAATATTTTTCAAGGAATTTTAATTCCTAAAAAAATAAGATATTTTTTCAAGGAATTTGATTTCCTAAAAATATAGATATTTTTCAAGGAATTTTAAATATTTAAAAATATAGATATTTTCAAGGAATTTGAAATTTTTACAATACCATAATTTTTCAAGGAAATTTGAATTCCTAAAAATATCTTGTCTGCCTGAGAGGTTATAAGTAGGGCTTCTTTTCTCATTCTTGCTCTATGCGCCTCTCCCAAACGAGTTCCAAGCCTGATTTCTCCAGTTCCTCATCAAACTCAGATCTTTAGTTAGTACTTTATTCTAATCCTTACACCATTTAATTTAAATGTGCTTAGATTTAGAAGAAACACTTCGAATCTTTGAGGAATTTTTTCTGAATCTTCTTGTTTTGTTTTATTTTGATCCAAAATAATTTACTTACTTGAATCAAGTTAAGATTTCTCTATAAAATTCCTTAGCCTGGACGATTTCCAGGGTTATAAACCCTAGCACATGCGACTTTAGGTTTGTGAAACCCTAGGATGGGTGATCTCCAGGGATGTAAGACCCTAGGTCGGCCAACTCATTAGCCTGGCGATTTATAGGATTCCAAACCCTAGCATATGGGATTTCTAGGGATGTCTATTACCTCATGGGCCGAGCACTCCTAGGGCTTCATTATGGGCCGAGCACCTCAAGGGTTTCTTACCTTGTGCGATTTCCAGGTCTAGGATTAGGGTTAGGGCCGACCACCTAGAGTTTCCAATCATGGGTCGAGTACCTCCAGGGCTTCCCTTCCCTTGCCTTATGCAATTTCCAAGTCTAGGATTAGGATTAGGGTTAGGGCCGACCAAACTAGGGCATTATCATGGGCCGAGTAGTGTGCACCTCATGGGCCGACCACCATACCCTTGGGTGATTTTCAAGGATCCAGGGTGGACGGCCCAAGCATAAGCCGACTACTTGGGACCCTAAAAAAAAAATTCTCTCAACTAATCTCCTTGGGGGTCTTCCTTGTACCGTAAAAATTACTTTTTCTGGAGACTTGACAGTCCTCTGACATTATTCTGAGACTTGCATCCCTGGGGTGGTCGGTCTAAGGTGGTAGGCCGACCACCTATGCTCCATCTTTCATGCTTTGTAATTTGATGGATTCAGGGTGATCGACCCAAGCTTAGGCTCACTAGACTGACCCCCTATATAGAATTTTTCTCCTGATTTCTTCATTTTTTCTTCTTAGTTCATGGATATGCCCCCAGCTATTGGCTTCACTATGCTTACTTACTAACTTTACTCTTTATTTTTCTTTTGTTGCAGATGTCCATCTCCTCTTCATCAGACAAGTCAGTAAGTGAGCGTACTCCCCAGGAGTTCTTGGAAAGGGATAAAAGGATTCTCCCTCGCTCCACTTTATATATGTTCAGTGAGGAAGACTTCTTGAAAAGGTATAGCCCAATGGCGAGAGTAAAACAGACAACTCGACAATCTTCTGAAGATGATCCTCATATCTTTAGGCACATCACTCAGGGCTCTTCGCTGGGCTCTTCTCAGATATCTTCTCAGCATAGTACGCCCTGCGTCTCTCAAGGCACATCTCAACAAAGTCATTCTTCTAAGCATAATATGTCTGGTCAGCGAGACCCATTGCAACGCCCTATGCATCGGGATACCAGTCAGGTTCCCCATCACTCTTCTTCTTAGTGAGAACATACCGAGGGCTCTCATCGCCATGCTACTCATCCTCAGGGCCGTTCTATTCACAGGTTCCGACGGGCACGCTCTGCCATCAAGTCTGGTGCCCTACTTCCTCTACATCAATACTTCTAGGGTGTGGCAGATTATTTTGGTCCAACTTTCATTATGAGCTTGAAGCTATCCACCATGAGGTGTTGGACCTTAGGTGAGTTCTTGGCTCTAGGGATGTGAACATTGCTTTGAAAGATGAAAAGATCAACACTCTTCGCAGTACCGTGGAGCTCAAACAGTAGGAAGTGACCGAGTTGACTCTTAGGGTAACCCAGATGGAGGGGAAACTTTCCGATCAGCTCCAATAGTCTGAAGCTGAGAAAGAGAAGTTTATTGCTGACATGGACCAACTGCGGAAGGATGCTCTTGTCGAGAAGGAGCAAGAGGTCAAGGTTGTCTGGGACACGACTTGAGAGGAGTATTCAGAGACAACTTTCTCTTGCTTCTACTTGATCTAGAAGTCCAACAAAGATCTGAACTTGGATTTCTTTCCCGAGAAGACGCGAGCGAATGAGTTTAAAGTGTCTTGCTCATGAGGCTGTCGAGGCTCAGGGTGGTCTTTCAGATGATGCTCCTTGCCCTAGTTAGTCTTCTCTTGGTCTTTTATTTTATCTTTCCTTTCATGCCATTGGTGGGGCACCTCGTACTTGAAATTTTTTACATATGACATTTTGTGCCTTTATGCTTTATATGTTATGAGTACTCAGTGTATTGATTGAAAATTTTAATTTCCAATGCTTACTAAGTATATCAACTCCCAACCCTCATTGGTTCAGTTATTAGTATACTCTGAACACATGTATTTCATGTGCCATACTAACCTTACTCTTTTATGTTTTTCATGCTAACAACCATGGTAATGTGAGTAGTATGATACTTCACCAAGTATCATGAACAAAACAAGTCAGGTCGACCACCCCATGGCTGGTAGGCCGACCACCAATGCCTTGTTTGTTTGTTTATTTTTTTTTTACACTTTCAGAACATATGTTGAACAAATGTCCTAGAAAAACTTGAGCTTGCTTAGTACTTAAGGTCACGCCCTCATTGCTTGTGTATACCCCGATTGGTATGTACTATATGCCCCCCAAGTGATCATGGGTTTAAAAGCCTTGGTTACTTGCTCATTGACCATGCCTTGCTTCGAGCGTTTAGACACATAGTACTATCCTTTACACCCAATGATGCAAGCAGCAAATGCTTGTCCCTCACTGGTAGTCAGGTGATGATTTCATACTTAGTAGTAATGATACCTATACACAGATGCAAATTGTGTAGCAAGTTTCGATCATGATCTACGTAATCTCTCGTGTAATCGTTATAATAATTGTAGACAGAAGTGTCTAAGTTGGACCAACTGGGTCTAGATGGGCTAATCAAGCATGTAACGAGTCTTAGATCAAATTATCGATCGGTCCCTCAATGACCAGATTCGATTATGATCTGATGATGGAAACTGGTCTTTGGACCAGTCTCTTGTTTTTTTTATCGTATGGGTCAATAGGTTCCTCAAGAACAAGGATCGAACGTGATCAAATAATGTGCCCGAGGAACGCCACTTGCGAAAGCAAAAACTCGCATTTCTTGAACTTTGCATAGAGTTGATGCTCCTTCAATCGCGTCAAAATCGTCCTCAAATGTTCCTCGTACTCTACTTCATTCTTGGAGTATACTAAGATATCGTCGATGAATACAACGACGAATTTATCTAAGTAATCCTTGAAGACCCTATTCATTAAGTCCATAAACGTGGCTGGTGCGTTAGTAAGACAAAAAGACATAACCAAGAACTCGTAATGTCCATAACGAGTCCTAAAGGCTGTCTTAGGAATATCTTCTCCCTTTACTTTGAGCTGATGATACCCGGACCGTAAATCGATCTTTGAAAATACAGTCGCGCCTCGGAGTTGATCAAACAAATCATCAATCCGAGGTAGCGGGTACTTGTTCTTAATCGTTACTTTGTTCAGCTCACGATAGTCTATGCACATCCGCATACTTCCGTCCTTCTTCTTCACGAATAGTACCGGAGCTCCCCATGGCGGATGGCTTGGCCTAATAAAACCCAAGTCTAGGAGTTCTTGTAGCTGCGTCTTTAACTCCTTGAGTTCCGTAGGTGCCATCCGGTATGGTGCCTTAGAGATAGGCTCGGTGCCTGGTACTAATTCTATCGTGAAGTTTATTTCTCGAGTTGGCAGCAATCCTGGCAAGTCATCGGGAAATACCTCTGGAAATTCTTGTATAACTCGGACATCTCCAATCTTAAGTGGCGTCTCCCTTTCCACGTTCGTGATGCTGGCTAAGAATGCTTGACATCCTTTCTCCATCATTCTCTGAGCTTTGAGAGATGACACCAACGGGGTGCGTAACCCTGCAGCTTGTCCCATGAAACATAGTCTCTGGCCGTCAAGAGTCTCGAACATCACCTTCTTGCGTTTACAGTCGATGGTTGCGCCGTGCCGTGCTAGCCAATCCATGCCTAATATCACGTCAAAGTCCTTGATCACTAGCTCTATTAGGTCTCCTTCTAGTTCTATGTCCTCAATCTTGATCGGTACGCCTCGTACTATCCGTGATGATAGAACTACTTTGCCCGAAGGCAACTCGGTTACAAACCTAGTTCTAAATCTTTCACAAGGTTTGCCTAGTTTTTCTATCATTCCTAACGAGATATACGAATGAGTGGCTCCCGAATCAAATAATACATAACATAAGTTATTGAGGATAGAAACCTGACCTGTGACCACCTTGTTGCTAGCATCAGCCTCTCCTTGGGTTAAGGCAAAAACCCTAGCAGGAACCATCTTTTCGTCGTTCTTCCCTTCTGACTTTTGCTGAGGACAATCTCTTTTACGATGCCCTTCCTGACCACAATTAAAGCATTCCTTGGTGTTTGCGCGGCATTCTCCAGGATACTTCTTCTGACACTTAGCACATGGCGGGTATTCTACGTAGCCCGGCCTATTTCCTCCATTATTCGTACGTGCCTTCTTATCGCTGTCGAACTTCTTGTTATCCGGATGTCGTCTTTTCTGGCCGTTACCATTGTTGCTGGACTGATTGTTGCCATTATGGTTGTTGTTTCGACTGGCCTGAGGTTGGCTCTGCTGTCTAGGTTCAGGCTTACTGGCTTCTTCTTTGCTTACATTGGCCTGCAACCTTTCTACTTCGATTGCCGTCTCAAGAACGTCGGCATATGTAGTGTTTCCCGGGTTTGCTAGCTTAACCCCCATCTCGATCTTCGGTCAAATTCCTCTAACAAACTTGTTCACCCTCAGAAAATCGGTTGGAACCATCTCAGAGGCGAACTTGGCTAAGCGGTCAAACTGACGGGCATATTCTGCCACTGATAAATTACCTTGCTTCAAGTTGGCAAACTCCTCAACTCTTGAAGCGAGTACAGCTGAGTTGTAGTACTTTTTGTGGAAGAGTTCCACAAATCGGGTCCATGTCATGGTGGCGACATCATGTGATTGCTGGACCAAGTCCCACCATATCCTGGCATCCTTCTTGAGTAAAGACGAGACGCAGGATATGCGGTCCGCATTACTGAGGTTCATGTACGTCAGAATCGACTCCACATTCCTTAGCCACTATTCTGCCTCAAAGGGGTCTGTAGTCCCTTCGAAGTTTGGAGCGTGCTGCTTGCGGAACCTCTCATACATCGGCTCCATGTTCGGTACTGGATACGGCACGTAATTCGTCATTGGCCATCCCCCATATGGACCAACTTGTTGGGGTGCTGGGGCCATTTGTTGTGGCTACGGCTGCGGCGGAGGCTGAGGCTGAGTTTGAGCTTGTTGGCGTTGTTGCTGCAAAAGTTCCTCGACTTGCTGCCATAGTCTGGCGATCTCCACAGTGTTGTCAGCTGGTGGTGCTGGCGTGTTGCGGCGGGCGGTAGCACGCACTCCCCTTCGGCGAACTGGAGAGACTTCATTGGTTGCTGGGACGGCGTTGGAGGCGTTTCCGTTAGTGCGTGCAGATCTTCGGAGCGACATCGTAGCAGAGTTCTAACAGTTGAAAGAAACATGTTAGAACTTTACCTAATAGGCTCTAAGGAAAAAACTTATTCTAAACAAACATATCTCGGACCTATTTATTATGACTTCTTATGAAAAATTATATAAGTCTTTATTATTATTATAGTGGGTTTCTATACTTAGGAAAAACATGTCATATTTATTTTCTAAGTGTGTTTCTAATCATCCTATATGACTTAATTCTCAGGCTCGAAACTTATCCTTGTTCCAAAGTTAACCATATTGAGGGAGGGTTGGGATCAGTAAAATCGTTCCCACTACTATGGCCCCCTAACTCTCAATAAGGAAACTTGGTTCATTGATTTGTATCCACCTTCACCGAACTTAGTCATTATTCATTTTATTTATTACTTATTATGATTGCGAAAATAAAATCAAACTCATACATGATAATAAAATAGCATGTTATTCATTTGGAAAAAAAAAATTTCACTTATTACAATCATAAAATAAATAAAGAAATAAAACAAACAATGAAAACTACTATTCTAAAAATCGGGATCTTCTACATCCGATCCTTCATCTAGCATATCGTCATCTATCTCCTCATAATCATCATTGTCATGTGCATCAAAATGTCCTCTAGGAAGGTTTGTGAGAATCCTATGCTTTTGCTTATTGGTGAACTGAAATTCGAATTTTGCAGCGAACCTAACTAAGAGGAAATAATATCGCATCGCTAATGGTAATTCATCCTCATCATTCATGGTTTCCCATATTTCTTCTAAGGCTGCTATTACAAGATGGAAATCTTTAAATAGCCTAATTATTAATACATATTGTTCCGTTGATCTCAACATTATTTGTTTAGACTCTTGAAGGTGACCTATCTCTTGGTGGAACAAGAGCAATCTTCGAGTGATTCTTTCTAGTGCTCCTACGGTGTTTCTTGGCTCCCTTATTCTATTTAAGGCCTTAATGGCTCGAATATCTTGATAGGTTAAAGCTCCGTTCATACTTAACTGAAACATAAATACTAAAAATTGTTAGCTATACATATAGGCAAAATAACCATAACTTAAATACTTACTTGGCGGTCAAATTCGGAGCTTTGAGCGTGTGTATCGAGGAGAACTTCATGCGAAGGAACCGTTTCTCTGATACCAAATGTAATGACCCAACTACTCTAGACTTTGGATCATTAACAAAAACTATACATAGACCCTAATCTTTAATAGAACTTACAAGTGAAAAAGATCATACTTTATTAAAAACTTGTAAAAACCAATGTTAAAACTTACATAACTCAAAGCAGGATATGGGATCCCATTGTTTTAAAAAGAAAACATATCTTAATTGAAATGAAAAGAAATTACATAAATAGGTGCGGAAAATTACACATAAACCATAAATAAAAGACTGCATCCTTGAAATCGAACTCTCGACTCCTTGAATCCATTCATCACCGATACACATTCTCCCAAGCATCCACGAATCTTTCCCGCCATTATAGCTATTTTCCTGCACATATAAACAAAAAGGAATGAGCCTAATGCCCAGCAAGGAAAATCTACCACATAGTTCATATACATAAATTTCATAAGAAACAGAAAAACATAACATAACACTTTTATCATACACATACTATAATGGCCATTATTACTTGGGGTCCCATAGACTAAACAAGTCATATGCCCATTAGATTAGTGGGGTCCTACTAGCTAAGCAGGCCATATGCCCATAATCTATTTGGGGTCTTGTTAGTCATATGGGTCATATGCCCAAGCTACAAACATACATATCATAACATATTTCATAACACAAAAACATAAGATAACATATAAAAACATATAACATATGAATTCTATCCTATTTTCCTTACCAAAATACTGGGATAAGAGGACAGAGGTGGGACTTTGGAAAACTCCTAAGAACCATTTGAAAAAGAGTGAGTATAGAGAAGTAGAGAAATGAAAGGAATGGAAGGACTAAACCATTGAGAAAATACTTACCAAAAACTTATGTGTGAGTTCTTAGATTTCCTAACCAATATAAGAATAAGGTTAGAATAAGTAGAAGACTATGAGAACTTTTAAAGAAAACGTACAGAAACGAACTAGAGTTTGGGTTACCTTGAAGACTTGTAAGACCAATCTAAACCTCAAACCGAAATACTATAAATCCTTACTTTCCCAAGTGTTTGATAAGCTTATGATTTCCCCACCCAAGTGTTTACACTCTCACACTCACCTAGCAACTTGCAGTCTTTGAACTTAGAGCAAAAGATGAATAATGGATGGGTACTAGGTCCTATTTATAGAGTTTAGGAATGGAAGGATCGTAATTTTACTTGAATAAAAATAATGGCTTTTTAGGTGAAAATAATTTGAATTGTTGTTCAGCAGAGGCTGAAGACTCGTTCAAAAAGGTGCTGGACTTATCAAAAGGTTGAATGGTTGAATGGAAAACGAATTCAAAAGCATTCAAAATATGCTGAAGGAGGCGATATATCGCCCCCTATAGGCGATATATCGCCTGGACCATTATGCCCGAGGCAAACATGCATCGTTTCGTGTTTTCCGTATCTATGTGTTGCGATATATCGGCATTCGCTGATTATTTAAACACGAAATTACACATTTTTAGCTTAATTCAAATTGAGTAAACAGCCTTGACTAAGCCTTCAAACGTATTCAAAGCTGCTGACTGACCTTAGAGCATTCAAACTTTACCCTTATTAAATTTAATCCTCAAAATACTTAATCCTTAATCACCCATACTTAACATGTGCTTAAAATCCTATTGGTTCTTATCTAAACCTTATATTATAATAAATATTATCCTCAACATCAGTCATATTAATCAAACCTTAGGTTAAAATTAATATTCTTAAACTATAGGTTAAACTTAGAAAATCTATAAGTACTACTATGAGTGTCCAAATAAATCTCGGTCTGAACCAAAAATCCACAGTCATAAAGATAATACTATAATTACTATAATACTACTAGCTAAGTAAAGTTCTTGGACTCAACAGTGAAGTAGTCCACAGCTACAACAACAAATTGGACTCCTCCCCTTCCTGTAGGTAGCTTTCCGATTAGGTCGATCCCCCATACAGCAAAGGGTCAAGGGCTTTGCATCTGTGTTAATTTGTTAGGTGTCGCTCGGGGTACCTTGGAGAACATATGGCACTTGTGGCATCTTCTGACATACTCCATCGAGCCTTCATTCATCGTCGGCCAGAAGTATCCTTGTCTTAGGATTTTCTTTGATAGGCTCTGCCCCCCAGCGTGATCTCCACAAAACCCCTCGTGTACCTCGATCATTAACAACTTTGATTGGTCGGGTGTAATGCACCTTAGCAGTGGTAGGGAGTACCCTCGTCGGTACAGTACCCCTTCAACTATCATATATCATGCAGCTTGTCTCACCAACTTCCTTGCTTTGCTCCGATCGCTGGGTACTACTCCTTGGTTGAGATAGTTAATAATAGGGGTCATCCATGTATCTTCTAACTCAACAGGTAGTGCCTCCTACTCAGTTATGCTTCTTTCTGCCAAGTATTCGACTTGAACGACATTTAGGGTGTCTGCATCTTTGGCACTGGCAAGCTTGGCTAAGGCATCGGCATTCTGCACTCTCGAGACTTGTATAATTGAGTATTCCTTGAACTGTGCCAACAAGTCCTTCACCTTGTTCAGGTACTGCACCATCCTAAGTCCCTTAGCTTGATACTCCCCCAGTACCTGGTACACCACTAGCTGGGAATCGCAAAATATCTCTAGGGACTGTGCAAGTACATCCCGAGACAAGTGTAATCCTACTAATAATGCCTCGTATTCAGCCTCATTTTTGGAAGCGTTGAATCCAAATTTGAGAGTGCAATGGATCTGATGATTCTCCAGAGTGATCAGTATGATTCCCGCGCCTGAGTTGTGTTCATTGGATGCTCCATCAACATATAGCTTTCATACAAGAGTTTCTCCTTCTCCGATTGGTAGGAAGGGTCTTCAAGGTTGGTGCCTTCGACTATGAAGTATGCAAATGCTTGTCCTTTTATCGTTGTCCTCGAATGATAAGTGATATCAAACTGTCTAGTTCCACTGCCCACTTGAGTAATCGTCCCGAGGCCTCTGGTTTCTGAAGAACCTGTCTCAGCAGTAGATCGGTCAGGACTCGGATCGAGTGAGCTTGGAAATATGGACGCAGCTTTCGAGAGGCGATTACTAAATAGTAGGCTAGCTTTTCAAGAGGGGAATACCTAGACTCTGCACCTACTAGCCTTTTATTGATATTTTTTATCGAGATTTATGGAAACTAAACTAATGAATATTAGCTAAGACTAATGATATGGAATTTAGGAGATTAACACATGATTTTTACGTGGTTGGGGCGTTAATGAGCCTTAGTCCACGAGTCAGTTGTATTAGAGCTTGGAAAGTCTTTTACAATGGAAGTTCTCTCTATGTTTTGACAGAGTAACTGTATATAAGTCGAAGAAAGATGCTTTTTCCAATGCTCTATCGCCTGTATTTATAGGCTCATAGGAACACTGGACCTGGGCCGGGTATGACCCGGGCCCATCAAAGATGTGGATACTCTTGGCTTCTCTGGCGGAAGCCCAATACAAAAGATAAAAATACACAGGCCCAAGAATAATTAAGGCCCAAAGGGGGCGGCCCAAGAACTATATGTCACCCGACAAAATGGTGCTTTTGGTCTGGGCACTCCGAGTTACGAGGCAGATTCAGGGGAGAAAACCAGTCAGTGTACTTGGCAGCGTAGGTCTGAAACAACGGCGTGCAGTCCCGAGGTGGCCTTTTTTGCAGGTGAAAAGTGGGGACAACCCCCACGCGTCGTGGGGCGGCTTCAGGGTCACGGATGCTTTTCCTTGCCAACCGGGAGGAATTGATCCGGGTTCGTTTACCTCTATCCCTCTTCGTTTACCAGGGGCCCGGACCGTTACCAGGCTCCGGGATCGTCTTTGCATATACTCCGACCGTAATCCCAGCTGGCCATACATTTCCTGGGCGACTGTCCTGGATCACCTTCCCGGACACCAACCGGATCCGGAACTACACTTGGGCCGTAGCCCTTGATTACTCCCGTACCAAGCGGGCCTGGGCAAGGCCCATATCCAAATGCCCAGACCATTGACTTGACCATCGTCCCGGGCCCACGACAGGAAATGGGGATAACATTTACCCCCCAAGCCTTCGCCTGGGTCCGCGAGGTGGAGGCTTGCCTTGTTCCCGGATGCTCCACGGTTGCCTTCCCAGTTCCTGCTTGGAATCGTGGGTCCGTGACAAAGGGCAGTGACGCTGGCCGCATACTGGGCCCCGGACCATTTACCAGTTTCCGGAGACATTTACCTAAGTCCCGCTTTGCGGCAGGGGTACACGTGTCACCAGGCGACTGCTGCATGGATGGATCTCGACCTTGAAAGGTCACCTAGCCACCTCAAGGGTCGCTAGGCCTAGGCTAGTGCGTCAGCATAGATTCTGAAGCATCCCATCCGCATGGGGGTTCTTCATTAATGCTCCTGTGCTGATGTGGACCGTCAGATGGGGCGACCTTTGACATTCGCCTCTCCTGGGCCGTTAGATCTGAGATGGCGAGGATCCAGCTTTAGAGTGCTCATAAATGCCCCTGCACGATCTTGGACCGTTCGATGGGGAGATTTCTATCTATTGGATCAGAGACCAGGATTCAGGCCTTTATAAATACTCCTCAGACTTTCATTTGACATTTTTACACTCGAGCCATTTCAAGAACTGATAAGCTTTGCATGTCCGATATCGCCGACGACATCCTTCATCGCTTGCTTACACTACACCGTCGACTGTTTCCGACAGCCCCAGCGTCTGCCCATCCGCCTGAGAGCACATCCTGGGTCTGCCCTATCAACGAGTTGCTGAACCGGCTTCACCAGTTCAAGAACGAAGTTCTGCCGTTCTTACCGTCGGATAACCACCATCCTCTACGGACAATAACTCACAGTAAGTCCTTCTGACCTTCTTGATGAATATACGAACTTATGCTGTTCTTTTAATTCCTATGCTTAGGCTGCTAGAATCTTATTACACTTAGGAACTGTTAGGAAGGCTGCCTGGTTCGGGTTGCTCCGGGTCCGGATGCTTCCCGGACAGATGGTGGAGCCTTAGTAGCCCTTTTTCCATTCCCGATCTGGGTCTCGTGGTTCCCTAGTGATCCCGGACCCGATCCGGAGGGGACTCCAAGCAATCCTTAGGAGACCCCCCGTACCTTAACCGACTTTCTTGGGTTTAGGTACTGACTGCTTGGCTTCTTTTCTTTGTTCCCAGATCATCAATTATGGCATAGGGCATCACCCTTCACTCGGAGGAGGACGTCAACAGGGCCCCCATCGTCCTCTCCGGGTCCCGGACCCCCACGGGCAACAGATGGGAGATGGATGTGCTGACCAACCTGTTTCAGAACTACCGAATGATGTACATCCTGGAGAAGCGCCTGGGCATAGAGTCTACTCCCGGACTCTTCCACAACTGCTTGGCCAGGATCAAGGAGTGGGCGCACACGTCCGTAGAAGGGTTCGAGGCATGGAGCGCCGACCATATCAGTGCGGGAGCCACACTCCCACTTCACGATTACTTCGTTCGGTTCTTGACGTACGTGGGGATCGCACCATTCCAGCTTCTGCCACAAGCATACCGGTTGCTCGTGGGATGGCGAGTGTTCTGCGCCACGAAGGAGATCGTGGAGCCGACCCCTGCTGAAATCTTGTATTTCTACAAGATGGAGCCGCAGGTCAACACCAAGTACAAAACCTTGGACGGCTTCTACAGACTGAAGCCGCGAGGTAACTATCCCGCTCCCACCAGCTCTTGGAAGCATCCCCCGTACGTCCGTCACTACTGGTTCATGACGTCCGGGTTCCTCATGGAGAAGAACCCCACCCTACTGCTAGACTTCCAGTGAGTGGGTAAGTGCTTCCCCGATCCTTTTCCTCTTTTTTCTTTTATTTTTTCTTTCTTTCTCTCTGTTTCTCATCATGTTATTCCGGGTGGCAGGACCTTTCACCCAAACTCCTCTCACCCAGTTCATCCAGGAAAGGAGGAGGTACTACTCCGGGCTGAGCGCGAATGACTTGGACGTAGGAGGCTACGTCACCACGGACAACCTGCGACTGGTCGGGATGCTCGCGACCACCCAAACTATTGTCATCCCGAACCTTCGGGGAATCCAGTGCAAGAAGAGCGTCGCCATCCGGGAACAGTTGGCCCTGGACCACATTGCAGAAGTGGAGAAGGTGGCGCGAGTCGACGCGGCCAAGCGAAAGGAGGATCGGGCCCAGATGGAGGCGGCCACTTCGGAGGAGCTGGAAGAGATCTTCGAGGATGCCCTACCGAACACGAGGACCCCCGGGGCTAGCGTATCAGGGCAAGGTAACTCCCCATTAATCTTAACTTATGCTCCCCAAGTCGAGGACTTAGATAGGAGTAGGCTAGCACTCTGAGGCCCCGCGTTCAGGGCAAACGGGGAGATGAGACATTCATCTCCTGTCCCCGTAGGCTCGGAGGATCTTATGTTCTTGTCCGGGTTCCTTCAGTACAGGAATTTCTTGAACCCAAAAAACATGGGGGATCGAGTCCATTCCTTCGCTTTAGATGAGTTTAGTCACGCCCGAGGCTTAGATGAGGGTTCGTCCCGGGTCACTCTTAGTTTTGATTTTGATTCTTTTGGTTAGTCATACTAACTCTTTTTTGTGTTTTTCCAGGAGACTCCGGCATGTCTACACCTGCGAGCAAACTGAGGCTGCTCCCCAAGGACCGGGTGGCCAGGAAGGCTGCCAGAAAAACCAATGAAGCAAAAGGCCCGGACCCGAACCTCAACAAGGAGGCGCCAGGGGCGGAAGCTCGACCTGGTGGGGGAGCGCTTGCCATGGTTCCCATCCAGGCTGTGGACCCGGCTGCAGTCTCTGGCTCTGCCCAACACCTGGTCATTGACTTGGAGACGGGTACCGCGGCCAGCCAAAGTTCTGGGAAAAGGGGCCTGGACACTGGCGCTGAGGAGGCCAACACCGTGAAGAGGCCCCGGACGAGGCGGGCTGGCTCGGCCGACGAGTCGCACGGCGAGAGTCAGCTCGCAGCGAAGGAGATTCCCGCACTGTCGGCCTTCCCCATACGTCTGACACTACTCGAGGAGGGGGAAGTCGTCGTGCGGGATGAGCAATCTCGGCTGATTGCTCGGACCTGGGAGAATGGTCGGGGCTGGAGAGACCAGACATATAAGGCCCTGTCGATCCGTCGTCAGGTCGAGTTTGTGGAGCGTCCAGCGGCGTTTAGTGCCCCTCAACCTATCGTAGATCGACCAGCTGCCGAAATAGGCTTCCGCCCTAAGCTTGGCAAGACACGGCCCCCTTGGCGGCGGACCTGTTGGACCAGGTGGGGAACACCATGTACAACCTCCAACTCAAACGGTACGCCACAATAGCCAATCCGGACGTGGTGTTTATCTCCCAGGCACTTCGCCATCAGGCCACCGCGGTAAGTTAATTTTGTATCTTTTCTTTCCCTCTTCTTATTTATTTATAAGGATTCCTCCTAATTTTGCTTTGTTCCAGGTTGATATGTTGTCTCATCGGAGTGCCGATCTGGTGGTCGAGTTGGCCGTGAAGATGGAGACAGTCCAGCAGGAGCTAGAGGCGGTCGTGAACCAGAGGGAGGCCACCAAGGAGGCCCTTGCCAGGGAGACGGCCCAGGCTCAGGCAGACCGTGAGGAGTTCGACCGCGTCAAGGACGGGCTGGAAGAGGCTTTATCCCGGAAGGGAAATGGGTCCAATGAGAGGGCAACCCTTCTGGAGGCGACCGCGGCTCAGTCTTCCCGAGACAAGGAGGAGATCCTGACCTTGACGGCTCGGGTCCGCGAACTGGACAGCTCTCTCCGCGAGGAGAAAATGGCACACGAGGAGGCCCGCCGCGAGAAGGAGGAGGCGAACGGCATGCTGGAAGTCACTTTCAAGGAGGCCATTTACATGGCTTGGCGTAAGGACAAGAGCATGAACCTCCTGGTCTTCCTCGACTCGGAATCGAAGAGGGCCAAATTTGAGGCCAAGGAGAAGGAAGACTCGGAGTTCCTCGGGGATGAAGCCTAGGCCCGGACCCTCACCTTGCCTTTTTTCTTTCTTTTTTGTAATTTTGTAACAACTTTTTCAGACGCGTACGCGTCCAAAACACTTTGCATTGCTTTCTTCAGTATATATATATATTTTGTTATTCCTTGAGTAGAAATTTCATTTAATTTATGTGCCTGATTGATCCTGAGGGTTGGGTCCCGGTTCCAACGGCCTGGACTAGACAAACTGACTAGCTTGTCAAGTTTTCAGACCTAACCGCCTAGTTTCCAATCCCGGCTCCAATGGCCTGGCCAACGTGGCTTAAATAGTTTATTTTGGAACCTTGTTCTCCCTTTACCAGTTGTAGGCCACGGCTTTGCCCTGGGGCATACCGGATGCTACTCTCTCCCGGACATCGCTCGTGCGAAATGGACCGGCCTTGGGC
Organism: Humulus lupulus; assembly: GCF_963169125.1. Classification (NCBI taxonomy): domain Eukaryota; kingdom Viridiplantae; phylum Streptophyta; class Magnoliopsida; order Rosales; family Cannabaceae; genus Humulus; species Humulus lupulus. The sequence continues at coordinate 50,480,033 of NC_084796.1, read as the reverse complement.
TCGGTCCTTTTAATTTATACCCCCGGACATCGCTCGTCCGGGGTGGGACCGGCCTTAGGCTCGGTCCTCTTTAATGTATACTCCCGAACATCGTTCGTCCGGGGTGGGACCAGCCTTGGGTTTCGCCCACTTACTTTATACCCCCCGGACATCATTCATCCGGGGTGGGACCAGCCTTGGGCTTGGCCCACTTTACTTTATACCCCCGGACATCTTTCGTACGGGGTGGGACCAGCCTTGGGCTCGGCCCACTTTGGTTTATACCCCTGGACATCATTCGTCCGGGGTGGGACCGGCCTCATGCTCGGTCCGCTTTGATATATACCCCCGGACATCGTTCGTCCGAGGTGGGGATCGGCCTTAGGCTCGATCCGCTTTGATTTATACCCCCGGACATCGTTCGTCCAGGGTGGGACCAGCCTTGGGCTCAGTCCGCTTTGATTTATACCCCCGGACATCGCTCGTCCGGGGTGGGACCGGCCTTATGCTCGGTCCGCTTTGATATATACCCCCAGACATCGCTCGTCCGGGGTGGGACCAGCCTTACGCTCGGTCCGCTTTGATTTATACTCCCGGACATCATTCGTCCGGGGTAGGACCAGCCTTAGGCTTGGCCCACTTTACTTTATACCCCCGGACATCGTTCGTCTGGGGTGGGACCAGCCTTGGGCTTGGCCCACTTTGATTTATACCCCCGGACATCGTTCGTCCGGGGTGGGACCAGCCTTGGGCTTGGCCCACTTTGATATATACCCCCGGACATCGCTCGTCCGGGGTGGGTCCAGCCTTGGGCTTGGTCCCATGGGGTTTGTATCCCCCGGACATCGTCGATCCGGGCCGGGACTAGCCTGAGCTTACGCCCCGCCGGGTATTTTCTCATACCCGGGACACCCCCCGCAAGTGAGCGGAGACTGGTCTGGAGTCACTTGAGTAAGATTTTCATTGTTTGATAACATTTCTTTATGACGTTTTGTACACGCCATTTTTATTATTCAAGGGGGTCGCCCTGAGGCGTACATTATTTACAATGAAAATGAAAAATTGGAACACGCTCTCCTGACTACTGATAGTATTTACAAAGGTGTTCCGCATTCCAGGCTCGCGGGACTTCCGAGCCATCGAGCCGCTTTAAGCGGTATGTCCCGGGGCACAATTCATGTTGGATCTCGTATGGCCTTTCCCAATTTGGGCCCAGAACCCCCACTCCCGGATCTTGAGTGGCAGGGAAGACTCTTCGCAAGACCAAGTCGCTGGTTCTGAACTTTCGGCTTTTTACTTTCGAGTTGAAATGTCGTGCGATCTTGCCTTGGTACATCTTCAGTTGCACCTGCGATTCTTCCCGGATGTCCTCGATGAGATCTAGGGACTCCTGGAGTAAGGCGTGGTTCTGGGCGGGATCATACGTGTCTCTCCGGTGAGACGGGATGGTCATTTTAATGGGGATGATGGCTTCGCATCCATAGACCATGGAGTGAGGAGTGTGGCCGGTCGATGTCCTCTCGGTCGTCTGGTATGCTTACAGCACGCGGGGCAGCTCTTCGGGCCATTTGCTCTTACAGGTCTGGAGCTTTTTCTTTAGCGTCCCTTTTAGGATTTTCTTCACGGCTTCTGCCTGCCTGTTCGCTTGGGGTCGGGCGGCCGCAGAGAAGCTCTTGACAATACCATGTCTCTCACAAAAGTCAGTGAAGTGGGCGTTGTCGAACTGTTTCCCGTTATCAGATACAATTTTGTAGGGGAGGTCGTACCGACACACTATGTTGCTGATGACGAAATCCAAGGCCTTCTTCGAAGTGATTGTGTTCATGGGCTTCCCCTCAACCCACTTGGTGTAGTAGTCCACGGCCACGATGGCGTACTTCACTCCCCCTTTCCCGGTTGGGAGCGATCCTACTAGATTGATCCCCCACACCGCAAAGGGCCAGGGGCTAGTCATCAAGGTTATTTCTGTCGGGGGGCCCGCGGTACCTTTGCGTATCTCTGGCACTGTTCGCACTTGCGGACGTAATCGATACAATCTTTTTTCATGATCGGCCAGAAGTATCCTTGGCGCAGGATCTTTTTGGATAGACTGGGCCCGGCTGTATGATCTCCGCAAAAGCCTTCGTGCACTTCATGCATGATGGCGCTTAGCTCTGTCCCAGACACACACCTGAGGTAAGGCATGGACAACCCCCGGTGATAGAGTTTCCATCCATCATGACATATCGGTGGACCTGGTATTGAAGCTTCCTGGTGCGGCCCTGTCTACTGGCACTTCCCTGACTGTCAGATAGCGGATAAGTGGTCCCATCCAATAAGTGGAGTGGTCGACGGTGTGGACCACAGGGGACCTGATGCTTGGGACGGGGAGATGGTTGACGGGGACTAGCCCAGCCAGCTCTGCTTCGGCATCGGTGGCCAGCTTTGCTAGTGTGTCTGCGAAGACATTTTGCTCTCTGGGGATCTGGCGGATGGAGTGCTTTGTGAACGCCTGCAGCATCTCTCTCTTCTGGGTCACATAAGCCGCCATTCTCTCTCCTTTAGTTTAATATTCCCCCGAGATTTTCCTGACAGGCCAAACGCAGCCCGGCTAAGACAGCTTCATGGTCTGCTTCATTGTTCGATGCCTTGAACTGGAAACGAAGGGCATTTTGTAACTGGTGTCCCTATGGTGATACCAAGATTATCCCGGCCCCGTCCCCATTCTCATTCGAGGCCCCTTCCACCAAGACCTTCCATACGGGAGCCGCGGGGACCTCGGAACCATCGTCTTCCTGAGATATCCCGGAACACTCAATGATGAAATCGGCCAGGGCTTGCCCCTTGATGGACACTCTAGGGACGTAGGATATATCGAACTGGCTTAGTTCCATGGCCCACTTTAGGAGTCTTCCCGATGACTCGGGCTTCTGTAACACTTGCCGCAGGGGGTGGTTGGTCAAGACTTTTATGGTGTGGGCTTGGAAGTAAGGTCGGAGCTTCCGGGATGCCATCAGCAGGCAAAAGGTCATCTTTTCAATTAGTGGATACCGAGATTCAGCTTCCAACAATCGCTTACTCACGTAGTACACCGGGAGCTACGTCCTTTCCTCCTCCCGTTCCAGCGCGGCGCTGATCGCATGCTCGATCACTGCCAGATAGAGGTACAGAGGCTCCCCGTCCACCGGCTTTGCCAGGATCAGAGCTTGGGCCAGATGTTCTTTCAGTTTCCGAAAGGCTTCTTCACACTCGACTGACCATTCGAAATGTTGGCTTCCCTGAAGGACGTTAAAGAACAGGATGCACTTATCCGTGGCCTTGGAGACGAAACAGCTTAAGGCGGCTATCCGCCCGGCTAGGCTCTGCACGTCCTTATGCTTCCGGGGAGAAGGCATATCAATCAGAGCCTTGATCTTATCCGGATTGGCTTCTATTCCCCAGAAGCTCACTATGAAGCCCAGGAACTTCCTGGAGGCCACGCCAAACGTGCACTTCTTGGGATTCAGATTCATCCTGTACTTCCGAATGATTGCGAAAGCTTCAGCCAAGTCGTTTGAATGCTTCCCGGACGTCTTGGACTTGACCAGCATATCATCGATATAGACTTCCATGTTTCGCCCTAGCTGGGCCCTAAACATTCGATTGACAAGCCTTTGATAGGTTGCCCCGACGTTTTTCAGTCTGAAGGGCATGACGATGTAGCAGTATATCCCCTTGTCGGTTTGGAAACTGGTGTGCTCCTGATCTACCACATGCATAGAGATCTGATTGTAGCCGGAGTAAGCATCCATGAAGCTTAAGATCTCGTACTTGGACGTAGCATCCACCATTTGGTCGATCCTGGGCAGCGGGAAACAATCCTTCGGACAAGCTTTGTTGAGATCCGTGAAGTCGATGCACGTTCTCCATGTTCCGTTTGGTTTCGGCACCAGACGGGATTGGCTAGCCACACGGGGTATACAACCTCGCGTATGAAGTTGATTGAAGACAGCTTCTCTACTTCCAGCTTAAGGGCCTCAGCCCTCTCTATCCCCAGAGGCCTGCGTTTCTGGCGGACTGGGGTCGCGTTCGGGTCGATACTCAACGTGCGGCAGATGATGTTGCGGTCGATCCCCATCATATCTGAGTGAGACCAGGCCAGAATGTCCTGGTTCTCTTTGACTTGGGCGATGATGGCAGCCCGGAAATGCGCCGGCAGGTTTTTCCCGACATGGATGATCCTGGCCGGATCAGCGTCACTGATAAACACCTCCTCAATCTCGTCTATTGGCTCTAGGACGCGGTCGTCCCCTATCCTCGGGTCCAGATCATCTTCTTCCCGGATCACTCTCTCAGCAGGGGGGAGGAATCGGGTCGATGAATTCCTCAACGGGCTCATCCCAGACCATATATATTGGTCGGGCGGACACATGGTAGCACTTCCGGGCGCTCTTCTGATCTCCTCGGACAGTCCCCACCCCTCCGTTGTCACAGGGGAACTTCATGCAAAGATGACAGATAAAGGTGATGGCCACGAATTCGACTAACGCGGGTCGGCCAAAAATGACGTTGTAAGCGGTGGGGCAGTCCACCACTACGAAGGTGTAGAACTTGAACGAGTGCTACAACTCACTTCCCAACGTTACGGGCAATTGGATCTTCCCCATGGGAAGTAGTGCATCTCCATTGAAGCCGTAAATCTGGGTCGAGCACGATGCCAAATCCACTTCGGTTAAGCCAATGGTGGTGAAGGCGGGCTTGAACAAGAGGTTGACAGAGCTCCCGTCATCCACCAACACGCGGGACACCAATTTGTTGGCGATTTGCGCATCTATGACCAGCGGGTCATGGTGCGGGAAATGGACGTTGCGGGCGTCATCCTCCGTGATGGTGATGGGTAGGTTCATCAACTTCGTGCGCTGAGCCGAGGCCTGGACAAGGGCACATACCTCCTGATCATGGTCCAGTTCGCTCAGGTAACGCTTTTGGTCGTTCCTGGACGGTCCTCCCAGGTGAGGTCCGCTCGAGATGGTGGCCACATGCCCGTCCACTCGAGGGGGTGCGGCCCTGGATGGGTAAGGCATTCCAAGGCCGAGAGCTTGCGCGACGGGGGCCCCCTGAGGGGTCTGTGCCGTCAGTCCCTGTGCATACCCTCCCTGAGGCGGGTATGCCCTGGGCGCTCATGGGACCGCAGGTTGTCCAGGAACTGCTGACAGGCCCGGGACTCCCACGGGCATCCTGATCCATTGGTGGAGATGCCCCAGCTTGATGAGATTCTCGATCTCTTCCTTGAGCTGCCGGCATTCTTTGGTAGTGTGGTCCACATCCTTATGGTAGCCGCACCCCTTGCTGGTTTCCCTCAGATTTCTTCCCCCCTTGAACATGGGGCTAGGCTTCCGATAGTGAACCGCCCTTTCTGTGGCTAGGTAGATGTTCTCCCTGGTGTCCACCAAATTGGTGTATTCTGAATATTGGGGCTCGTAGCCCCTTTTTCCTTTCTTGGTCGGCTCAGGCCGGTTTTCGCCTTTGCCAGATCACTTCCCCCGGGAGGGGTTTACGCTTGCTTCTATCACTTCCGCCTACGACTGTTGGGCCCCAACGGGGGCGATGCTGTGACCCACCGGTGCGGCTCCATATCTAGAGAAGTGGGCGAATTGGGCCGGGGCATATCCCGAAGAGGCGGGACCGTACACCGTAGGGGTGTAGGCGATTCCAGGCGCGACGGCCTATCCCGGGGCGATTGGGGGCGCGATGTAGGATTGCGCTGGGAACTGCACCCCGTACCCCGGGAACGCTGGGGCACTGGTCTGTGGTGCCGGAGGCCATCCGAAAGCCTAGATCTGAGCCTCTTCTAAATTGATAAATCCTTGGGCCCTCCTGATGAACTCTTCTAGGGTAGCCTCCTTGGTACGCTGCATGTCATCCCAGAGAGGGGACCCGGCCCGGATTCCGGACTGCAATGCCACCAGGCGCTGTCCGTTGTCCACCTTGGTCTTGGAAGCTTCTTCAATGAAGCGCTGGATGTAGGCCCTCAAAGTCTCTGCGGGGAGCTGTTTAATATTTCCGAGGGCGCTGATCTGCATGTCCATTCTCATGGCGGCCACGAACTGCTTGCGAAATGCCGACTGCAGCCCTGACCAGGATTGGATGGATCCTGGCTTAAGTCTTTTCCACCACTCCTCGGCAGGACCACCTAAAGTGATCGAGAAACAGAGGCACTTGTTGTCTTCACTGACGTGGGCCACCATCATAAGTCGGTTGTATCGGGACAGATGGTCCTTGGGGTCGATGTTTCCGATGTAGGCAGTGAGGCTTGGCATCTTGAACCCCTTGGGGAGTACAGCGTCCAGGATGTGCCTCGCGCAGGGCTCTTTGTCCTCTTCGTCGGAGTCCGTATCCGCTCATTCCTGCTTGCGGACCAAACGGTCCGTGACCTTTTTCAAAGCGGCCAGCTGCTCCATGAGCTGCTTTGCTGCACCATCCTCCAGGGGGGTCCTTTCGTTCCTCCTGTCATTGATGTTGTTCCTGAGGTCGCCACCTCAGGGGAGGATCTTTTCCTTACGGGCCCTCTCTTTCCGAGCGTTCAGTCTGTCGTGTAGGTCTATCCGGGAAGTGTCGTCCCTTGAACTGAGGGCATGACGCTCCTCGCTACGTGGCCATTCATGACGGTTTTTGTTTACCGAGGCGCTTGGGTGCAAAGACCTTTCTCGTTCGTCTCGTCCTGGGGCGTACCAGGGTTGTGCATTCTGCGGCCGCATCCCCTGCAGATCGATTGGGTGACCCCATCCTGGGACGGGGCGTACCATTTCTTTCCTAGGGAGCGGCTGGGAACGGGTCCCGGCTTTCGCGACGGGGGTGCTCTTTTCTCGGGTCTTTCCACCGGCCTTCCTTTTCTCCCTGTCCGGGTTTCCTGGGGCTGGCTTAGGAAACCGCTCTGGGGGAGGGGCCGACCTCGCTTCTTCGGGAACCCCGGCTCGGGCTTGCAGAGCAGACTGTTGCGCTCCGGGAAGTGGGCCAGCTGGAGGATTGGCCGCCGGACCCTGCGCGGCTATGAATGCCTGCAGGGCTTGGAGAGACTCTTGCATCCGCCGATGCGCCTCCGCTTGCTCAGCAATCCTGGCCTCCTGGTCCAGGACTTGCTGCCTCAGTCTAGTCACCTCCAAGTCATGCTGGCTGGGCTCTCCTTCTGGGATCTCGGGATCCACAGCAGCGTCGTGGTACTCCCCCTCATTTTCCTCTTCATAATATTCCTCCTCGTTCTCTTCTTCGTACTCTGTCCCACCCTCTTAGTCTTGTGACTCGTCATGGTGAGATGTTTGGGGAGGAGCGTTCTCAGAAGAATTCTGAGGAAGATGCTGGGAAGGCAACGGATCTCCATTGCCCTGCTCTGGGTTACTAGGGTCGAAAGTGGTGTGTCGTGTGTTCACCATTGTAGTAAAGGCTTGGTGTTAGCACTAGCTTTCTCAGGCTCTCAATGAAAGCACCAAAATGTTTACCGAGATTTTCAGAAACTAAACTAATGAATATTAGCTAAGACTAATGATATGGAATTTAGGAAATTAACACAGGATTTTTACGTGGTTGGGGCGTTTATGAGCCTTAGTCCACGAGTCAGTTGTATTAGAGCTTGGAAAGTCTTTTACAATGGAAGTTCTCTCTATGTTTTGACAGAGTAACTGTATATAAGTCGAAGAGAGATGCTTTTTCCAGTGCTCTATCGCCTGTATTTATAGGCTCATAAGAACACTGGACCTGGGCTGGGTATGACCCGGGCCCATCAAAGATGTGGATACTCTTGGCTTCTCTGGCAGAAGCCCAATACAAAAGATAAAAATACACAAGCCCAAGAATAATTAAGGCCCAAAGGGGGCGGCCCAAGAACTATATGTCGCCCGACAAAATGGTGCTTTTGGTCTGGGCACTCCGAGTTACGAGGCAGATTCAGGGGACAAAACCAGTCAGTGTACTTGGCAGCGTAGGTCTGAAACAACGGCGTACAATCCCGAGGTGGCCTTTTCCGCAGGTGAAAAGTGGGGACAACCCCCACGCGTCGTGGGGCGGCTTCAGGGTCACAGATGCTTTTCCTTGCCAACCGGGAGGAATTGATCCGGGTTCGTTTACCTCTGTCCCTCTTCGTTTACCAGGGGCCCGGATCGTTACCAGGCTCCGGGATCGTCTTTGCATATACTCCGACCGTAATCCCAGCTGGCCACACATTTCCTGTGTGACTGTCCTGGATCACCTTCCCGGACACCAACCGGATCCGGAACTACACTTGGGCCGTATCCCTTGATTACTCCCGTACCAAGCGGGCCTGGGCAGGGCCCATATCCAAATTCCCAGACCATGGGCCTGGACCATCTTCCCGGGCCTACGACAGGAAATGGGGAAAACAGATATAGTATACATGGTGTTGTACCATGTTCTCTTCCTTTACCAAAGCAGCACTAATTGCATGCTCGATGATTTCCAAATAGATGAATAGTACTTCACCATATATTGGCTTTGCTAGGACAGGAAGTTGGGCGAGGTGCTCCTTCAGGGCTTGGAAAGCTTCCTCACATTCCTTGATCCATTGAATCTTCTTGCTGCCTCTTAGTATGTTTAAAAAAAGGACATACTTGTCCGTAGACTTTGATATGAACCTACTGAGGGCAGCTACTCTCCTGGTTAAGCTTTGCACTTCTTTGATTGTGAAAGGTGACTTCATGTCGATCAATGATTTGATCTTCTCGGGGTTAGCATCGATTCCACGTGAATTGACTATGTATCCGAGAAACTTACCAGAACTAACTCCAAACGAGAACTTAAGAGGGTTTAACTTCATGCTATATTTTCTAAGTATTGCAAAGCATTCCTCCAAGTCTTGAACATGCCCTCCAGCTTCTTTGGACTTGACCAACATGTCATCGACGTATACCTCCATATTTTTTCCGATCAAGTCTCAGAACATGTCATTCACTAAACGCTGTTAGGTGGCTCATGCGTTCTTCAAGCCGAATGGCATCACCTTATAACAGTACAATCCCTTGTTTGTCAGAAAGCTAGTATGTTCCTCATCGGTAGGGTGCATACTTATTTGATTATACCCAATATACGCATCCATGAATAAGAGTATTTCATGTCCTGTTGTTGCATCGGCCAATTGGTCTATTCTAGGTAGTGGGAAGCAGTCTTTGGGGCAGGCCTTGTTCAGATCTGTCAAGTCCATGCATGTTCTCCACTTCCTGTTTGGCTTTGGGACTAGCACGGGGTTTGATACCCAATCTGGGTAGTAGGCCTCCCTTATAAAACTATTTTCCTTGAGCCGCTCGACCTCCTCCTTTAGAGCTTGAGATCGACCTTTGTCAAGCAGTCTCCTTTTTGTTGCACTGGTGGGTAGTTCTTGTCTACATTGAGAACATGACTTATCATGGATGGAGAAATTCCAACCATGTCCTTATGTGACCAGGCAAAGACGTCTTGGTTTTTCTTCAAAAATTCCACCAACCGTGCCTTAATTTCAACCTTTAATTCCTTCCCGACTTTGATTACTCTAGTCGGGTCCTCCTCATCTAGTAGGACTTCATCAAGATCTTTGACTGGTCCTACCCCCATAATGTCATCCCCAAAGCGAGGATCGATGTCGTTTCCCTCGCTTTGGGAAACTTGCTATAATAACAAATTTTTGTTAAAGGGAGCCCCCAACTCAAGTAGAGGGTTTCTTTCAACGTCAACTTCCATGTTGACAACCTCATCGGTTCCTTCATTCTCTTCGCATCAGGTTACTATCATGTTGTTTACGCATGGTCCTTTCTTTTCCTTGACTACTGACACATTATAGCATTCTCGTGCCTTTCTTTGGTTACCCTGTACGCATCCTTTCCCTGCGCTTGTGGGGAACTTCAAAGATAGATGCCAAATAGATACTGTTGCGTGTAACACCATCAAGACGGGTCTCTCGAGCACTACATTGTAAGCTGATGAGCAATCTACCACCAAGAACTCTGTCATCACAGTCTCGTGCCTAGGGGCATCCCCCACCGTGACCAGTAGTCTGATAGTTCCTGCTGGTGCTAGGAATTCTCCCGTGAACCCATATATCACTTGGGAACACGGTGTCAAGTCCTTCACCGTGAGCTTCATCTTCTCGAGGGATGATTTGTAGATGATATCTACTAAGCCTCCCGTATCCACCAAGCTTCTCTTCACTCAGGCATTGGGGATTTGAATGGTAAGGACTAGAGGGTCATTGTGGGGGTACCTCACGTGCCATGCGTCATCCTTTGTAAAAGTGAGAGTTTCACTTTCATACTTTGGATTTTTTGGAGACCGCTCCTCGACTTCCATACACTGGGAAGACTCCCCTACCTCATGTTTGAGGATCCTTCCATATCACTCACGAGCATTGTTACTGTTGCCTGCAATCTGGGGCCCTCCACATATGGTATCCAGTGTGAAGTCTACAGCTGTCGACTTCAATGGTGGACTCCTCTACCTTCAGAATTCTGGATTCCTGCTTGGTGTTTTAGTCTTGCCTCGGTACCTCGATGGTTTTCCTGATCGGAGAAGAAACTCTATCTCATCCTTCAATTGTTTGCACTCATTTATGTCGTGCCCATAATAATTATGGAAACGACAAAACTTATTCTTGTCCTTCTTTCCATTTGAATGCAAGGGTGGTGGCTTTCGGTATGGTACTATTAGAGAATATATTTTTATACTCAATGGAAACATGGAAAAACCAAAATACAACTCTATGCAAAAAATACAATAGACAAGGTATGATTAAATAAACATTACAACTCAATTTCTCAAAATACAAGTAAATATAAAGATGTAGAAGAAGAAGATTACAAACTCAAAACAATATTAATACAAGTAAATAAGATCAACAAGATCAAAAGAATGAAAATTTAACCAATAAAAAGAACAAACTCTCATGCTACCAAAGTGTAGAGTAGTGGGGATCACCAACTTGAACAAGGTTCAAAACCTTTGTCCAAAAGCTTATTTCTCCCTATTCTCTAAGCACTAGGGGATCTCTCTAGGAAATAGCTCTCTATAATTATCAAGCCTCTATGGTGTGTATTTTTCAGCCAAGTGCTTTGTGGATGGAAAATGGTGTGTCTTACAAGTGAGCATTAGGCTCCTATTTATAGAGTTTGAGATACCCCTTTGAATTTCAAATTCCACCAACCTCTATGGCTGTTACCAATGTTTAATTGGATGTTTATGGAATTAAAATGGAGATTTGGGAGTTATTTGGGATGTTAGAACCGTTCAATTTGGAAAAAACTGAAAAATCATATAGGTTGTCAGCCTCACTGGCTGCGACCAGGACTTTTCAATGGCCGCAGCCACTGGCTTCTGTCCCCCAGGTCGCGGCCACTGAAAGTCAGTGGCCACGGCCACAGGCCATTTTCAGCACACAAAAAATCATTTTCCAAAACGTCCCAAATCCTTTCCCACATGATTTTGTAACCTCCAAACACCTATTGGGAGTTAAAAACATGTCTCCAACGGCCATATTTCATCATGGCTTTGTGAAATCCAATCTCAAATGTGTAACATATAATATACACATTATTGGGTAATATTTGGGAGTTACAAATTTATAACTCCAAAATATGTCACATTTGGGCACACACATGTGTCTAATTTTTGTGACTCTCAATAATATGTTATAAGGTGTGACAAATCACATTTTGTCACATTATTTTATCTAACATTATATTATATGAAATAATATAATAGGTACCTCCTAGTATGTTGCCAAGAAAATCTCAGCCCTTGATGTGGTCAGGATAGTATAATTGGTGAACCTGGGCTGGTAGGGTTGATGCTTAGCTTGTTTGTCGGCGGGTGTTGACTTAGCTTTCTTTTCTCCACCTTGCTCAGCTCCTGAGGTATTCCTTTTCTTACCGCTACCTCCACTGCTTCCCTGAGGGGTTTGCGCCGTCCTTGACAGTGGTCGGATGGTTTATGCCTTTTTCTTCCTTCATGTTAGCATCATCTAGCTTCATGTATTTGTTGTCTTGGTCCAGGAAATCCTGCAAGGTGTTGATAGGGTTCCTGTGTATACTAGCCCACAAGGGACTGCGATAAATTATTCCTGTCGACATGGCAACGAACTTCCCTTCATCTCCTACTGTGGATGCTCGGTTTGCCTATTTCATGAATCTTTGAATGGAGTCTTTCAGGGATTCATCTTTCCCTTGCTTAATGTCAGCTAACTCATTGGCATAAACTAATGGAATCTGCCCGGCACTGAAACCTTGCAGAATTTTTTCTTGAACTGCTCCCAGGAAGTGATGGATCCATGTTTGAATTCCAATACCATTCCTGAGCCAAATCAGAGAAAGTGGTAGGGAATACTCTGCACCTTTAATCATGCTCCACACCGAGTAACTCCATCTGATCCTCAAACTTCCCAATGTGTCGTACTGGGTCCTCCTTCCCAGTGTATGTAGGAAGCTTCGGGGTCTTGTATTTCGGTGGTGGTTGGGCAGCTTGGATCTTGGTACTGAAAGGATTCCCACTTCTATTAGCCAACTCAATATCTGAAGGTTTCTTTGTTAGACCCTGAACAACCATAACGAGTGCATCTATTTGAGCCTGCACTGCTGGCGGGATCGCTGCTCCAGGTGGGGTAAATGTCCCTGGTACCCCCTCCTGAACGTTGGTCCTCCTATTGATGACCTCCCTCAAATCCTGAGGTTGCGCATCTTTCCCCAGCCTATCGAACATAGTATTGGTGTTATCCATCGGTTCCTTTCCCTTGCGAGAATGAGGGTGTGGGGGTGGTAGGTCTACCTTGCCCCTGTCGGTATGACCCTGCCCCCGAGCCTCTCCTCCTACATGACTTTGAGATTTTGAGCGGCCATTTCCATTCATGTCACGCCTTTCAGATGTTTGACCCTCACCTCCTACGTTTCTTTGGTCCCCCGGGGAGGGGGCCTTTGGGTTGGTAATATTTCTACTCCGAGATGAAGTGTTATTCTTCTTAGTCATGGAGGAGGCATTCTTGGACTGTGCCTCTTCATCCTGTCTCTGGGATAGTGGTTCTGAAAGTGTCCTTGGGGTCCTACTCCTCACCTGGGACTCTCTGTTACTGTTGTCTCGCATTCCTGTTGCTTTGGCTTGAGCCTCCCTCACCGCTTGAGTAGCCGCCTCCAAGGCCACAGCAGCCTTCTGGTGTCTCTGGTCAGCTTCTTGATCCCTTAGGATCATTCTCTGGACATGCTCATCTATCTCCCGTCGTTGTTGTTCCATAGTCGCCCTCTGAAGGGAAATTTCTGCAGCAAAGGCCTCCTGCCTCGCCAGAAATTGCGCCATCTCCTCCTGGTGAGCGTTCTGTGGATCTTCCGCATCAAGTTGATCTCCAACCTCCACCTGAGGTTCATTAACGGGATCTATGGGATCCTGGGTGATGGAATCCCTGAGAGCAGTCTTCTTTGTCTAACTGGATTTTGGAGGCATCGTAAAAATGATGAAAGTGTGTTTCTTGATTTCGTACTCTCAATGAAATCACCAAAATGTTGACCTGTGAAATTGGCCAACGTTCGTATGTACTGTATACGACACCTTTTAAACGAAATGAATATAATAAACGACAGAGTATGAATATCTTAAACAAACACCAGAAATTTTATTATGGTCCAGCCCTATTCTAATGAACAGTAATAACCTAATCCACTTAGCTTTTAGTATTGAATCACTCGACAATTACACTAAGGAACAAAAGCATTCACTTGTTTCTGATTTGCCCAGAATTTCTCCCCAAATATTCTTTAGATCTCAAAAATTCCAGAAAAAGCGATCCTATGAAATGAAGCACTGGGTCCTTTATTTATAGTACCCAGGGCTGTTACATGACGAGTAATACTGGGATCGTGGTTTGGTACACGATTATCATGTAGTGGAGATACGTGTCCACCTCCCCATGATTATGAGATCGTGGGTCTTCTCGTTGTTTCTTTAGATCATGGTGGATAATGCATGATAGAAACCTCTAGGAAGATGTTAAGTCTCTGTTGGTATATGGGACTTAGGTGCTAGGCCCGATGACCCGAGCATGGGTGCTAGGCCTGTGACCTTTTGGGTGCTGGACCTGTTGACCCTCTGGGTGCTAGGCCTGTTGATTTCAATTTGAACGAGAGTGAGTATTTCTCAGTGAATTGTACTTGGAGGTTTAGGCCGACCACCCTATGAAGAATAGGGTGGGCCAACCACCCAGGTGGTTCTTGAGCATGTCAGGCCAACCACCCTAGGGGTTGGGGTCAGGCCGACCAACCCTAGGGGTCCTTGGGCATACTGGGGCCGACCACCCTTGCGGTAGGGGTCAGGTCGACCACTCCTAGAGGTTCTTGGACACATTGGGGTTGACCACCCCTAGGGTAGGGGTCAGGCCAACCACTCCTAGAGCTCTGGGGCCTGCTTAGGTCGACCACCCCTAGGGGGTTTAGGCTTGGTCGATTTCCCTATAGGTCCTGGACCTATCTTTTTTGCCCATTGGTCTTTTCTCAATACTTCGTCGTTTTTCCCTTATTTGTGATGTCACGTGTCGCATTCTCAATTTCCACGTCATCCTCGTATTTTTGAGGGATAACAAGTATAATTTTTGCATTCGGGCCTGCATGCCGAAAACTTATTGGGGTATAAACAAACTATCGCTTGAGCCCCGAGTATATTTGTAATTATTTACCCATTTAAGAATTATGTAACTAGCATAGCTTTTTATTTGGTTTGGTTCTATGAATTCGTCGTAACTTGAATTGTCACGAGAATAAGCACTCAAACCATTTTTAAACTCATGGTTCTATAAATTCAACGTAACACGAATGCCCCGAGAACAAGAACTCAAATCATTTGAACACTTGGCTCTATAAATTCAACGTAACACAAATATCATGAAAACATGAACTCAAAAGTCTTTTTAAGCATTTGGTTCTATAACTTCAACGTAACACGAATGTCACGAGAACAAGAACTCAAAGTCTTGGTTCTATAAATTCAACGTAACATGAATGTCACTAGAACAAGAACTCAAAGTCTTGGTTCTATAAATTCAACGTAACATGAATGTCATGAGAACAAAAACTCAAAAGTATTTTAAGCACTTGGTTCTACAAATTCAACGTAACACAAATGTCACGAGAACAAGAACTTAAAGTCTTGGTTCTATACATTCAACGTAACATGAATGTCACGGGAACAAGAACTCAAAAGTATTTTTAAGCACTTGGTTCTATAAATTCAACTTAACATGAATGTTACGAGAACAAGAACTCAAAATCTCTTTAAGCACTTGGTTCTATAAATTCAACGTAACATGAATGTCATAAGAACAAGAACTCAAAGTCTTTTTAAGCATTTGGTTCTATAAATTCAAAATAACATGAATGTCACGAGAACAAGAACTCAAAGTCTTTTTAAGCACTTGGTTTTCGCGTTTAGTGTCTTGTAGGTCTACAATCCTAGAAGTAGCTTTGACGCAAAATTTATTTTAGGTCTTTGCTCATTGCCACATGCCTCTACGACCTGAAGATTTGGGCCTTTAGGGGTCCTGGCACGTGAAAACACCTGCCCACCTGGGAGTGCACTCCTCGAGAGGTCGGGATTTTTAACACTGATGTCTTCTCGGGAGGTGACCTGAAAACATCGACCCACCTGGGTATCCATTTGTACTGCACATATTGGGATTTTGTTATTACTCTCTGGGTGCGTGCTGTCCTCGGCAGGTAACCTGAATTCTAAAGTATGTTATACTGGCGCTTCTAAATATGGGATATAATGATATTAAAGGCGCTTCACTCGTCGACTAGCCAAGCTTCCCATATCATGGATTTCCCGAGGCCAAGTATGAGTACTCGGCCTTCCGTTCGCATCTTGAGACCAAGAGACTTGGTCATAGATCCTTGGGCTTGGTGTCCGCGAGAGATGACAATAGTCTATTCTCGCAATACTTGGGTTATCTAGCTCTTAGGTACTAAGCTTAGTTCTTGCCGGAACAAGCTACCTTCTAGGCTAGATTTTATTAGCTTCCTAAGACCTTCTAATCTCGGGATGGTGACACTAGGCTTACTCTTGGTTATCTACAAGTTTAGTTTCCTAGGTTGTTCCTTGTGAGACACGATGTTGCCCTAACTCCATGCCCCCAAGTGATCGAAGACTAGGTTGCGGCAACTTGTCTAGGCGAGCAGATGATCTTAACACATCATCAATGGAAACTAAAGAACATAAGCAAAACAAACAAACTTCTTACCGTGTTTTATATACATAGTTTCCATTACATGTGTTCGAAGGTTACAGGGGGTATTATAGAAATAAATGATGTTTGTTGCAGATGGTACTGGTAATACCGGCGAAGATGCTCGGCATTCTAGGCGTGAGGAATGAGCTCCCCATTAAGTTGTGCTAACGTATATGTCTGTGGACATACAATGCTCTCGACTTGGTATGGACCCGCCCAGTTGGGTCCCAGCAATCTTGCACCTGGATCTCGGGGGGCTAAGAAGACTCTTCGCAACACCATGTCTCTAACCCCAAATTTTCTATCTTTCACTTTGGAGTTGAAATATCTGTCCACCTTCTGCATGTAGGATGCTACTTGTAGCTGAGAAGCTTCACGTAGCTCCTCCACGAGGTCTAGGGACTCCCGAAGTAGAGCATGGTTTGTGGTCGGATCATACAAATCCAGTTAGTCCATGGAGATTGGTGCTTCAACTGGGAGAATAGCCTCGTACGCGTAGGCTATCGAGAAGGGAGAATGGCAGATGGAGGTCCGGGCAGTGGTGCGGTAGCTCCACAATTCCCTAGGTAGTTCCTCGAGCCAAGCTCCTTTTGCCTACTCCAGCCTTTTCTTCATAGTGGACTTAAGTGTCATGTTCACTGCTTCCACTTGGTCATTGGCCTGCGGATGGGCTACATAAGTAAAGCTCTTGATGACACCATGACGTTGACAGAAGTCTGTGAATACTTCACTGTCGAACAACAATCCGTTGTCGGAGACTATCTTCCTCGGAAGTGTTAGGAAACTTATACAAGATCTTTATTTATTTTCATGTAGATCAAATATTAAACAAATTAATATGAGATAACCTAGAACATGTTTCTAAAATTGAATTCAAAGAGAAATACTATAAGAATACTTACAGTATACGCAGTGGAATGAATGAGTCATTCCTTCAGTTTCTCTAACCCTTGTATCCTTTCTGTCGCAGAGTACTACCAAGAAACTGAACCAATCTTCATTTTTCTTCACAGACTTCTGAAGTATCATTATAATCACCTAGACTAGATTGGGAAATTCTCAACACATGAGATAGATACAGAGAGAAGAAGAGAAAAGAACAAAGAGACTTAGAAAAGGACTTGTGTTTAGAGAGAATCTAAAAACTATCAGAAAGTTGTGTTTTTGACTTCTAAACCTCTGATTTCATCTCTCACTTAGCACTCCTTTTATAGACTCAATTAGGTCATTTAATTTAATTAAAAAAGCAATAAAATAATAGTCAATTAACAGCCCTAGGTCAAAATTATCATGGGCTTTAGGCCCATGAAATTTCCCATTTGATTATAAGCATGTTGGACTTAAAATCAAAGCATGTATTATTTTCTATTGATTTAATTAATTAAATAATTCATCAAATTAATTATTTATAATTTGAACCTTGATTTAAACTTATTTATTAATTTAGATACCAATTTATCTTAATTAATAAATATGTCCTAATTTCTCTTTTCTTCTCAAAATTACATAACTCTGTGAAACTATCCAAAATTGATCTGGTCAACTTTGATAATTCTAATTGATAATTAAATCAATTAATTAAGACTATCTAGATGATTTTATCCAAGGTACACTGGGGACCATGGGCCTATGAAATCAAGCTCCAATAAGTTATCATAAATCTAACAATTAAATCTACTAACTTATTAATTCCTCGTGACTCCACTAAAGACTTGGAATTGCACTCTTGAATTCATAGAACGCTCTATAACAAATATAGAGACGTTATTAATTATCCATTGTTACAACCATAATTGTCACTCAATCCTCTATAGACGGTCTACCATAATTAGTTCCTTGTAAATGATATTTCAGTAAACTAATTAAATTACCGAAATGAGATCTCCATCATTTAGCACCTTGAACCAAACTAAAAGGAAACCATCGTTTCACTTCCTCATCAGATGCTATAGATGTTCATATCTATGATTAACACTCCCACCCAATTATACTACCGAGTTCCCAAGATGTAAGTATGGGCTAGTCCGTAGGGTAAGCTGGTAACGAACTAGTCAAAGAACTCAAATAATACAATCAGTTAGAATACTAACCACTCAGAATGAGATTGAATTGACCTATGGTCAACTATATGATATGTCTAGAATAGATAATAACCGTATATTTTTTAACATATAATCATATTTATATTCTACTGTGATTACGTCACTATAATCACGATTAGCTATATGCTCGGGATTTAATAGAAGTTTATATTAAACAAATAATCATGAAAATAAAACATGTGAGCAAAGTGACTGACCAAGTCAAAAAATGATTTCAATTATTTTATTGATAATAAATGAGATTACAAAGAAATTGGGTTTTAATTGGGGCATAAAACCCCACAGGAAGCCCATACCGGTAAACGATGTTCTTTATGACGAAGTCCAAAGTCTTTTTGGAGGTAATTGTGGCAAGCAGCTCGGCCTCAACCCACTTCGTGAAGTATTCGATGGCCACTATGGCGTATTTCACCCATCCTTTCCTTGTGGACAGGGACCTGATAAGGTCGATTCCCTAGACGGCGAAAGGCCATGGGCTGGTCATTTGAGTAAGCTCATTCTGAGGCGCTTGGGGAATGTTGGCAAAGCACTGGCATTTGTCACATTTCTTGATGTAATCCAACGCGTCTCCAATCATGGTGGGCCAGAAATACCCTTGCCTTAAGACCTTCTTGGGAAGACTCTGCCCCCCCAGCATGATCACCGCAGAAACCTTCATGTACCTCTCGCAGTATTAAATTGGCTTCTTGCTTGGACACGCACCGAAGCAAGGACAACGAATAGTCATGCCTATAAAGCCTATTATCCATAATTATGTACCTCTGCACTTGGTACAGCAACTTCCGAGCTGCCTTCTTGTCCTGGGGCAACTCCCTGGAGGCGAGGTATTTAACTATTGGCTCCATCCATCCATCTTGGGGCTGTACTGTTTCCACCACATCAGGAGGCAGGATACTCGGAGACTCCAAGTAGTTAATAGGGACCACATTGATTAATTCAGCGTCTTTGGTCGTGGTCAGCTTTTCCAAGGTGTCCGCATTAGAATTTTGCTCCCACGGCATTTGTCGAATAATGAAACTTCAGAAGTTGTGCATCATTTCGTGAGCCATTGCTAAGTATGTTTCCATCTTTGTTCCCCTGGCCTGGTATTCTCCGAGAACTTGGTTCACCACAAGCTAGAAATCGCTGAAGATCACGAGTCTTTCGACCTTGAGCTCTAGTGCCACGCGAACCCCAGCGATTAAGGCTTTGTACTCTGCTTCAATATTAGAGGCGCTAAAACTGAAGCAGGGAGCACTATGCACCCTATGCCCCTTGGGGAAAACCAAAATAAGTCCCACCCAAGCACCATTATTGTTTGAAGACCCATACACAAACAACTTCCATGCTAGTCCGATCGCTAGGGTGCACTCGGTCCTTTCCTGATTCTCGGTGCACTTGGTGATGAAATTAGAGAGCACTTGACCTTTTATGGTGGTCCTCAAGTGGTAAGTGATGTCGAACTGACTCAACTTCACCAACCACTTCAAGAGCCTTCCCGACGACTCAGGCTTCTGAAGGACTTGCCTGAGTGGGTGGTTCGTGAGGACTTTAATTGGATGCGTCTGGAAGTACGGTCTTAGCTTCTGAGAGGCAACCACCAAGCAGAAAGTTAACTTTTCCATCAGCGGGTACCTAGATTATGCCCCGAGGAGTCTCTTGCTGATGTAATAGACGGGGTGCTGAACGCAGCTTTTATCTGTTACCAACGCGGCAGTGATGGCGTCTTCTGAAATAGCCATGTACAGCAGGAGGGGTTCTCCATCTACTGGCTTGGACAGCATCAGAGGGTTTTCCATGTGTGCCTTGAGCTATTGGAACGCCTATTCGCACTCTTCTGTCCATTCAAATCTCTGACTCCCTCAGAGAACATTGAAGAAGGGGATGCACTTATATGTTGCCTTGGAGAAAAAATGGCTCAAAGCTGCAATCATTCGTGTGAATCTTTGAACATCTTTATGCTTCCAAAGAGAAGGCATTTCGATTAGAGCCTTGATTTTTTCGGGATTCGCCTCTGTTGACCACGATTTTGGCCAACTGTGAGTAGATGCAAAAACGACAATAAATCTTGAATAGAAAATAAATAACACAAGTAATTTTTATAGTGGTTCAGCCCCAATTTGTTGGTAATATCCTAATCCACATAGAGTTGTGATATATGTAGCCTATACATAAGATCAGATGAACCTTAGTCAACTGAGTTTCTCAAGTATAAGTAGAAAAGTACAGTATTTCTCTCTCTAAACTCTTAAAAAATGCTCCAAGAATGCCCCAAGTAACAGTCCCAAAGTCTCAAAACTAGAGAGTTCTTTCAGTCTAAAAAATATTAGATCCCCCAAATGATGCCATGAGCCATTTATTTATAGGCTCATGGATCGTACATGAGAAATATTCCATTTTGACGAGGTCCTTGGTTGTTTTAACCAACTTTAATTAATAAATCATAGATAAATTTAAATTACAATAATATAGCTACTACTTCGGGATATTTGAGAGATTCCCGTGGTAGTTACGAGTGATTCGGGTTGAAGTTGTTACTGAGGCTTTACTGAAGAGTCACTAGACAGTAACTTCTGATATTCTGATCCGTGACCAAATCCATCCCTGAAGTGATTGGTCGGCCAAGACAACTCACCGGTTGGCCAAATCACACTACTGGTCGGGCATGGCAAATCACACCATTGGTCGGGCATAGCACACCACCGGTCGGGCATGGCACACCACCAATCGGGCATAGAAAATCACACCACTGGTCGGGCATAGCAAATCACACCACCGGTCGAGCATGGCACACCACTGGTCGCGCATGGCACACCGCCGGTCGGCTAAACTTATTCCTCACCAGTAATATCACAACTCCTCAGTTCAATTCTCAACCTTTTCACCTCTTTAAATAACACATTTATTGACTATTAATGTGTCATTTATTGACCATGCCCTGCCACTTTTCCATCCGATTGCCACGTCATTGAACAAAATTTTGGTGATAACATTTGACCCTCAAGTTTATTATATGATTTTCTCATATGATAAACTTTTCTTCTAACTCCTTGCAAGGATCCATAGTAAATTTAATAATTATTGCATCTTAAAATTCCAAAAATGACCTATATTCTCCCGCCTTTTCAAGTAAACCCACGATTGAACTTTTCAGTCCATAAAAACGATAGTTATCAGTTTCCCATCTTCCATCGCACTTTCAGGTTCATGGGTTTGTATGAACTTTGAAGTTTTTATGAAACTTTTTGAAACCCTTGAAGTTTTCTTCTTGATCTTATTTGCACAATCCAAGATTAAGAAAATATGTTTATACATCACGCTATGCTCCATACCCTTTAGCCCATCAAACTTGTTTCTTTTACCATTCCTAACCGATCAGATTCCTTTTGGCCCTCGGAACCCAAATAGCTCCTCAGTACCCAACTAGCCCCTCGAGTGATTTGCCTCCTCGGGCCCCTAGCCGCTCGGACTCTGTTAGCAGATCGGGTCTTCTCGGCTGCCTTGGTTCTTCGAAACCCACCAAGCTGCTCAGACTATGCACCCCAACCACTCGGTTGTCTTGACTTCCTAAAAAATGCTTAACTGGTCAGATACATCCTTAGCCGATCGGGCATCACCTTGGCCCTTAGAAACTCCTGCAAGCTGCTTGGATACCTCCTAGCCACTCGAGTAATTTGGTTACTTAAACAGTATTAGCCGCTCGAAACACACGCCTACCTGCTCCTCGGACACGCTCCCATCTCCTCAGACACGTCGGACACGCCCCAACTTCTCGGACATGCTCCCATCTCCT
Source organism: Humulus lupulus (assembly GCF_963169125.1). Taxonomy (NCBI): domain Eukaryota; kingdom Viridiplantae; phylum Streptophyta; class Magnoliopsida; order Rosales; family Cannabaceae; genus Humulus; species Humulus lupulus. Next base: position 50,457,988 of record NC_084796.1, on the reverse strand, counting down.
CGGACACAACCCAGCTACTCGGGCACCACCCCAGCCGCTCGGATACCACCCTAGCCTCTCGGACACCACGCAGCTGCTCGGACATCACACAGTTGCTTGAACATCACCCAGCCGCTCGGACACACACCCAACCGCTCAGACACCACCGCAGCCACTCAGACACCACCCCAGCCGCTCAGACACCACGCAGCTGCTCGGACATCACCCAGCCGTTCAGAAACCACCAAATCGCTAGGACACCGCATGGAATTCGAAACAATTTACTTTTTTTCTTTGTGAATCGCTCAAAATTGTTATTATTTCCTAAAAAAAATGTCTTTATCTGAGTAAGTTGATTTCTCTTCACAAAGAAAATATTTCACTGTGTAGTGAATATTTTTGCTTTGCACTCATTTTCTATTTTGTTTACTCCGGGGACTCATCACTGTTAGTCATGCTCAACGCCGAGCAGTCGACTATAAGGAGCTAGTTAAGATCTTGAATGATCAATTGGTGGAAGCCCAGGCAAAGATTGAAAGTCTCACTAAGTCTAAGAAAGATCTCCAAGAAAAGACTGAGCAGGCTGAGAAAACAATTGATGACTGAGATAGATCATTGAAGGAGTTGGTTGGAAATTAAACAAGCCTCTCAACCTCGAATTTCTCTCTGAAGAAACCAAGGCCGAAGAACTCGCTAAATGTGAAGGCAAGGCCGCTGAGGAGGCAGCTCTTCCAGCTGACACTGTGCATGCCTCTCCTGCTCTATCATTCCGACTAGAGGAGGTCCTGGATGTTGACGATGGTGTTGACCAGCCAGGGACTAGTTTACCCGACCAGTAGACACTCTTAGCCGACCTGAGAGCTTCCTATCTAACAATAGAGTTTCCTACTCGACCATTGATACATGCTCAGCCGACCAGGGAAGTTGTATCTATTCTCCCGACTAGAAAAACTTTGCACCTGACCAGCTAAAATTTGTACCTGACCAGTAGTTTACTCTTTTTTCTTATATTTTTATGAAGACAATTGCTGCTTAGCAGCTTTGATATATTTCTCGTACGGCCAAGCTGTTGGCAATTATACTTTACTTTTCTGTGCTAACTTGAAACATTCTAAGTCTTTTTAAACTTAAAACATTATAAGTTTTTTGTGAATAATAAAGTCACTCTGATGTATGCCTTATATTTTCGCATGAGTACTTAGTTTTCTGACTTAGAAATTCTAGAAATTTCATAAGTCCCTACTAAGTATACTTTCTCACACTCTTATTGCTTTAACATTTTATGAGCATAATGTTTATAGTCACACGAATATTTGCTTCTAACTTGAAATTTTGAAAAAAAAATCAAGTTACTTAAGCTTTTGTCAAACAAATTAGCTTAATGGCATTTTTTTTACTTCAAAAATTTACAAGTCAGCCTAAAAATAGATATCTTAACTCATGCTCTTATTGCCTGTGTTAAATTATATACCAGTATACCCCATGTGCCCCCCCAAGTGATCGAGAGTTGAAAGATCCTTGGTCACTTGCTACTTGACCGAATCTAATCGAGCAGTTAATTACTCGTGAAACACATAGAATATATGGAAAATATTTGAGTAGTTGAACACTGTTCGAAAAATTAACACACATGCATATTTGTAGCAAGAATCGACCACGCTGCATGTAGTCTCTTTTATTACTCGTAAATTATAAAAGGATAAAACGTGTCTAATAACGAGTCTTAAACAACAAAAATTGTTCAAAAAATAAATGACTAGTTAGCAATAGCCAGCTCATAAACCAAACTTAAATAACAAGTTAAACAACTTGAAATTAAGCTACCACTCTAAAAGCAGTATTTAGTGATAATATATCCATAGATGCTCGCCATTCCAGTGGTTCCTGATCAAGCTCTATTCACCCAATCTCATCCTAGCACTCCAGCTCATGTCGAAGCGTCTGGCATACCTCTCCCTTTCTTTGTTACTATCCTCAGCCATGTGTGGACCTCCACATATAGTGTCTAAGGTAAATTCCATAGGCCTGGGTTGCAAGGGTGGAGATCTCTATCATTTGAACCCAGGATTGTTGTTGCCTCCTTCTCCTTAGGGGTTTCTCTGCCCGGTACTTTTTCAACTTTCCCGACCGGAGAAGAAACTCTTTCTCGTCCTTGAGGTGATTTCATTCATTCGTGTCATGACCATAATCTCCATGGAAATGACCAAACTTATTCATGTCTCTCTTACTCATCGCTTTCCTGATGGGTGGAGGTTTCTTTTAGGTAACCTCTTCATGACTAACAAGATATATTTATGCCCAACTGGCCGAGATAGTGGTGTAATTAGTGAACTGAGGCTCACACTTGGTTTTCTTTTCATTTGAACTCGACTTAGCCTTCTTTTCTTCATGGCGGTCAGACCCGTTATTCCCATGTTTCTTTCCACCATTCTGACCGTTTCCACCATTCTTAGGAGGGTCAGCTTATTCGCCCGGATTGTTTATGCCATTCTCCTCTTTCTCGGTCAAGAAATTGTTGTAGTGTTGAAATTGGATTTCTATGTATACTATCCCACAAAGGGCTCTGGTAAGTGATTCCAAAGGATATGGCAATCATCTTCCCCTCGTCTCCTACAACAGTTGCTCTGTTGGCCTCTCTCATGAATCTCTGTATATAATTCTTTAGAGATTCATCCTTTCCTTGTTTGATATCTGCCAAGTGGTTGGCATAAACTGATGGAGTCCGAGCAGCACTGAATTGTCTACAAAACTCCTTCCTGAATGATTCCCAAGAGGTAATGGAATCCGGCTTAAACTTCCAATGCCAATCTTGGGCAATATCTGACAATGTAGTCAGGAAAACTCTACACCGATAATCATCACTTACCCCCAACAGTTCCTTCTGGTCCTCGAATTTCCCAACATGTTTGATGGGATCAACTTTTTCTGTATATACCGTCAATACTGGTGCTTTATATTTTTTCAGCAGCTGGGCTGCTCTAATCCGAGCACAAAATGGATTGCCACTCCTGTGGTCTACCGCATCCATTTTGAAAGGTCGTTTTCATAAACCCTGCACCGCAACTGTTAGCGCGTCAAGCTGGGCTTGGATGGCGGGTGCAATCGATGAGGCTCCAAGGTTTTGACCTCCTGGTTGAGCATTTCCATCTGGAGCACTGTCGTCAAGTATTTATATTTGACTGGCATGGCGGGTCAGATCTTTCCCTTCGACCGAGGCGGTCTTCCTCTTGTTGGTGGTAACATCCCTTAGATCCTTCCTGGAAGCATGTTCTCCTACCCGGTCAAACACTGTGCTCTTAGATTTTTTAGAAGGCTTGCTACGCGGGACCTGAACTCTCCCACTACGCTGCTGGCCGGGATGTAGTGGTGGCTTTTCGGTACGACCCGGGCAGTCTTTTCCTCCTTGTTGGTCAGTGCCTTCCTTTTCTTTTTCTTTTGACTGGTCGGTCTGATGACTGTCCCCCTCGTCTCGACCATGTCCATCTTTGTAGCTAGGAGTTTTTTTTATCTCGAGGAGCTTTGGTTTGAGCATTGGCTTGGGCCAATTGGGTAGCCGCTTCTAGAGCAAGTGTTGTTTCACGATGTCTCCGGTTGACTTCCTCCTGTCATTGTCTGATCTCTTCACTTCTGGCCTCCATATCGCGCCTTTGCTGTTCTAACGCATCTCTGTGCCTGGCCATCTCCTCAGTGAAAGACTCCTACCGAGCATTGAATTGCATCATCTCCTCTTGGAAATCGCCTATTGTTTCCTGGAGTTGTTAGACTTTTGGAGTTGTCTCCTCGAGAAAGACCCTGGGCTCAGTCTTAGGGTTTTGAGGTCCAGGACCTTCTGATCTAGCAGGCTCTTTTGATGTACCTGGCTTTTTGGACGCCATACTGGTATTCTTGGGTGTCGTATTGGTAGGATAGCAGTGTATTTCTTCTATTCAAGCTCTCAATGAAAGCACCAAAAATGTTGACCACGATTTTGGCTAACTGCGAGTAGACGCAAAAATGATAATAAACCTTGAATAGAAAATAAATAACACAAGTAATTTTTATAGTGGTTCAGCCCCAATTTGTTTGTAATAGCCTAATCCACTTAGACTTGTGATATATGTAGCCTATACTTAAGATCAGATGAACCTTAGTCAACTGAGTTTCTCAAGTATAAGAAGAAAAGTACAGTGTTTCTCTCTCTAAACTCTCAGAAAAAGCTCCCAGAATGCCCCAAGTAACGGTCCCAAAGTCTCAAAACTAGAGAGTTCTTTCAGTCTAAAAAAGATTAGATCCCCCCAAATGATGTCATGAGCCATTTATTTATAGGCTCGTAGATCGTACATGAGAAATATTCCGTTTTGATGGGGTCCTTGGTTGTTTCAACCAACTTTAATTGATAAATAATAAACAAATTTAAATTACAACAATATAGCTACTTCTTCAGGATATTTGAGAGATTTCTACGGTTGTTACGAGCGATTCAGGTTGAAGCTATTACTGAGGCTTTATTGAAGAGCCACTAGATGGTAACTTCTGAGATTCTGATCCGTTGACCGACCAAATCCATCCCTGAAGTGATTGGTCGGCCAAGACAACTCACTGGTTGGCCAAATCACACTACTGGTCGGGCATGGCATACCACTGGTCGGGCATGGCGCACCGCTGGTCGGGCATGGCACACCACCGGTCGGGCATAGCACACCACCGGTCAGGCATGGCACATCGCCGGTCGGGCATGGCACACCGCTGATCAAGCATGGCACACCACCGGTCGGGCATAGCAAATCACACCACCAGTCGGCCATGTAACACCACCAGTCAGGCATGGCACACCACCAGTCGAGCATAGAAAATCACACCACCGGTCGGGCATGGCACACCGTCGGTCGGCCAAACTTATTCGTGACCAGTAATATCACAACTCCTCAGGTCAAATCTCAACCTTTTCACCTCTTTAAATAACAACATTTATTGACTATTAATGTGTCATTTATTGACCATGCCCTGCCACTTGTCCATCCGATTGCCACGTCATTGAACAAAATTTTGGGGATAACAGCCTCAATCCCCCGAGCGCTTACGATGAAGCCTAGGAACTTGTCGGAGGCTACCCCAAATGTGCACAGTTAGGGGTTGAGCTTCCTTCCGAACCAGCGGAGCACCGTGAAGACCTCAGCCAGGTCGTCTATATGATCTAGGGTGGTTTGGGACTTAACCAACATATCGTCCACATAGACCAACATGTTCCACCTCAACTGGTTTTTGAACATTTTGTTAATTGGCCTTTGGTAAGTGGCGCCAACGTTCTTCAACCCGAAAGGCATCACGATGTAACAATAGACACCCTTGTCTGTTCAAAATCTAGTGTGATCCTGATCAGCAAAGTGCATGGATATTTGGTTATATCCCGAGTATGCGTCCATAAACGACAGCAACTCGTAACCAGAGGTGGCATCGACCATCTGGTCTATCTTGGGGAGTGGAAAACATTCCTTTGGATAGGCCTTGTTAAGGTCCAAAAAATCGATGCATGTCCTCCAAGTGTCAGTTGGCTTTGGCACGAGGACATGATTGGACAGCCACCTGGGATATTGGGCTTCTCAAATAAACCGACTGTAGAAGAGCTTGTCCACCTTGGCCTTGAGGGCCTCTTTCTGAGTTTGGTCAAACGTCTGTTGCTTCTACTGGATGGGAGCAAAGCTAGAGTCGACATTCAAGGTATGGCATATGATATTTGGATCAATGTCAGTCATGTCAGAATGTGACCACGCAAACACGTCTTGGTTTTCTCGGAGGAATACCACTACCGCCTCGCGGACATCTGTCTACAAGCCTCCCCTGACTTTTACTTTCCTATCGGGGGTGGAGGTATCTAGAAAGACCTCCTCCACCTCCTCTATTACTTCAATAGACCTCTCCTCTGTAACCCTTGGGTCTAACTCATCAGGCCCTGAGTCCTGCACAACTTGCACCTCCGGGATCTCGAAGTTCTCGGAGTCCTCCTCCCTTACCATCATCATGGGAGCCTTAAGGGAGACATTGTAGCAGTGTCTCATCTCTTTTTGGTCACCACGAACTTTGCCAATACCTGCATCCATGGAGAATTTCATCCACTAATGACGGATGGAGGTGGGAGACATTGTAGCACTGTCTCGACTCTTTTCTATCACCACGGACTGTGCCGATACCTGCATCCGTGGGGAATTTCATGCACAAATGACTGATGGAGATGACTGCCTCAAACTCCACCAGTGTTGTTCATCCCAAAATGGTGTTGTACGCCGAGGGACAATCCACCACTACAAAGGTGCAGTATTTGAAGGCTTGGAGAGGTACCTCTCCAAGCGTCACAGGGAGCTTTATCTGCCCCATCAGGATGAAGGCTTCTCCCAAGAACCCATAGAATGTCGAGGCGCACGAGGACAAATCTGATGTAGTCAACCCTATCTTCTTGAAGGCTGACTTAAACAGGATATTCACCGAACTCATGTTGTCTACAAGAATCCGCGCCACTATTTTTTTGGAGATTTGACTCTCGATCACCAATGGATCGTAATGTGAGAAATGCACTCTCCAAGCATCGTCTTTGAAGAATGTTATGACTTGGTTAGTCATTCGTGGCATTTGGGTAGGTAGTTGGGTTAAAGCCATTACCTAATCATCATGGTTCAAAGCTTACATATACCTGTTCTGCGAGCTTCATGAGGTCCCCCCCAAGTGAGATCCTCCTAAAATGGTTCCTACCCGTACATTCACTGGAGGAGGTCCTTGGGCCACTAGATGCTGGGGAACTATGGGAGCCACTATCGAGACTTGTGGTGCGGCAAGCGAGACCACCGGCCCGACCACAAGAGGTTGTGCTTAACGCACTCCGTCGATCGCATACTGATGGAGGTGTCCCATCTTGATGAGATTCTCAATCTCATCCTTGAGCTAACGGCACTCGTTAGTGTGATACCCTATGTCGTTGTGGAAACAATAAAATTTGTCAAGGTCATGCCTACCCCTGTCTCTTCAGATGGTTTGTGGCTTCCTGTAGTGCACGTGTTGTGCCGTGGCCACGAAGATGTTCTCTCGGGAGTCTACCAAGTCAGTATACTCTAAATACTGGGAGACGTATTTCTCGCCTGATGTGACTCCCTTAGTATCCCATAATGGAAGTGGGAAGACATAGCCATGGACTTCATGACAGGTTTAACGTGAACAAATAAGTAGCACGACTCGGCTTGGGTAGTAGTAGATAGACTAACCAAGTCAGCCCACTTTCTGCCTGTCAAGACTACGTACACAGCAGACCAGTACGCAGACATTTATCTTCAGGAAATAGTACGGCTGCATGGAATCCCTAAGACCTTAGTATCTGATAGAGGATCGGTATTTACATCGAGATTTTGGGGAAGCTTGCAGCAAGCCATGGGTACCAAGTCAAGTCTTAGTACGACATTTCATCCTCAGACCGATGGTCAGTCCGAGTGTACCATACATATTTTAGAGGATATGTTGCCCGCTTTTGTACTTGACTTCGGAGGATCGTGGAATAAGTATTTTCCACTGATAGAGTTCTCCTACAACAATAGCTACCTGTCAACGATCAGGATGGCACCCTATGAGTTACTTTATGGAAAGAGGTGCCGATCACCGTTACATTGGGACGAGGTAGGAGAAAGGCAACTTCTTGGACCCGAAGCTATTAGAGAGGCTCAGAATGCAGTAGCGTTGATTAGAAAGCGTATGCTTGCTGCTCAGAGCCGATAGAAAATCTATGCGGATGCCAAGCGGCGTGATGTGGAATTCAAAGTTGGAGATCAAGTCTTCTTAAAGATATCTCCCATGAAAGGTGTAAAGCAGTTTGGGAAGAAAGGCAAAATTAGTCCCTGATTTATAGGTCCTTTTGAGATATTGGAAAAGGTGGGAACAGTTGCATATAGATTAGCCCTACCGCCAGCTCTAGCAGATAGCCACAATGTGTTTCACATCTCGATGTTGCGTAGATATGTGTCAAACTCATCTCACATCCTTAAGTACGATACGATAGCACTCCATAAAGACTTGAGTTACGGGGAACGGTCGGTTAGCATCCTAGATAGAGGGATGAAGGAATTACGGTCTAAGAGTATTTCGATAGTCAAGGTCCTATGGAGTAATAGTTCAGAACGGGAGGCAACGTGGGAGTTGGAGGAAGACATCCTATCACGGTATCCGAAATTGTTTGGTAAGTAAATTTTGGGGATTAAATTCTTGTAAGTAGGGGAGAATTGTATTGTCCCAGAATTTTACTCAACTAGATAGTAGTAGTAGTAGTAGTAGTAGTAGTAGTAGTAGTAGTAGTAGTAGTAGTAGTAGTAGTAGTAGTAGTAGTAGTAGTAGTAGTAGTAGTAGTAGTAGTAGTAGTAGTAGTAGTAGTAGTAGTAGTAGTAGTAGTAGTAGTTTGTAGTATGTTAGTTTCCATGAATTTTGGTTCAAGCCGGGACTTAGTTGGAAACTCATAGCACCAGTTATGAATTTTATAAGATTAACCTATAGTTTCAAAATATTAATTATAACATAAGGTTTGATTAATATTGATGGTCCTAGAAATATTATTTATTATAACCTAAGGTTTAGATAGAATTATTAAGAGTGTGACACTTGTCATAATCATGTTTATTAAGAAATTAAGCAATTTTGATGAATAGTTTAATTAAAAGAAAGATCTAGAAGCTCTAGAACCTTCCAGCAGCTGTTAGGATCACGTTTAGACTCAATCAAAGTTGTTTAATCAATTCAAAATATTCTAAAAAAGTGCAAATACGTATTTGATATATCAACGTATGCTGATATATCTGATGGACCCAAAACGGGTATGTTTTAAATATTTATACTCACAAGTGCACGAATCGTATATAGAATATAGTGTTTGTGTAAGCACGAGATCGAACCCAAAGGAGTTGTCTAAAATCGAAAAGAAAACTATTTTAAATCAAAATTAACAAATTATAACCTAGCTCCAAAGATTGATGAGAGTTTTGTATAATGAAAATAAAATAAAAGACAATAATAAAGATATTAAAGACAAATATATAAACATAAATTAAAAGTAAAATTTAAGATGGTAAAATAAGATTATTAAGGATTAGAATCCACAAAATATAAGTTCAATAATATTTATAAGTATATTGATTCCCAAGTTTTAGTGATAGTTAAAATAAATCAAACTATCATTTTCCAAATAGATTTATAATTTTAAGCACAAATTACTTCTAAAAATATAAGATTTTTCTTCACTTTTCAAAATTATAATTTCAAAGCATTTAGTGTAAATCAATCTAATAAAATAACAAATAAATCAATGAACATTATTTATAAGGCAAAACATAATATTTTTGTTCTAAGCATGGATGTGTACAATTTAATGACACATCTTACACAAAGAATATTATGTTTTTGCACTAATGAAGAATAAAGTGTAAATATGTGCTAACAATCCAAAATACATGATATTTAAGATGAAAGAAAATATTTGAAGAAGAAAATTCCATAAACTTTGTTGCACAAATGGGAAATCAACATACAAAATAAATACTATTTAGTTACATATTGTTTCATCATCACCTTAATATTCTTAAAAAGATTATAAACTCATAACTAAAATAGTAAATACAAACTAAAAATTACAAACATAAATAGGAAAATTTGGAGGAGAAACCCCCAAATTTTTCCTCTAAAAATACATACAAAATAACCAAAAAGAAGAAGAAAATGAAGAGAATAGAGAGGTTTTGAAATGTGTAGAACTTTTGGTATGGTAACCTCCTCTAAAATTGACACCCAAATGGTCTTCAAAACTCCCTATTTATAGTCAAAATGAGAATATTAAAATAATCAATTTAAATTAATTAAATTGATTAAATTAATAATAATATGGCAAATATGGGTAAATTATAGGGTATAATGATGATGTTTTGGGATAAAATATGTAGAAAGTGGGGTAAAAAGTGGCATTTTTTAATAAAGGGGACAAGACTACATTGTGGCATTTTTATGGGCTCAAAATGGGGAAATGGCAGCCATTATGGTGGCTGGTGGCATGGACCCAGGCGGTTGGCTGAAGCAAGGAAGGCAGGCGTGAAGGCTGGGGACAGCTGCTGGAGGCGTGTTGGTGCTTCGATGCTGGCAGGTGGCCTTTGGTTGGGAGTTTCAGCTGCTGGGCTTGTGCAGGTGACATGGGCTGGAGCTGAAATGGGCTGGGAGACTTGGGGAAGGGGCTGAAGCTGGCTGGGTTGGGCCTGAATTGGTGGGCTGAAGGCTCATGTGCCATTTTTTTCCAATCCTCTTCAAAATTGCCATAATTCCTTCATTTTTCTTGCTTTTTCAAGAGCAAAACCATGCAACAAATTCTCTACACAAATAAACATAAATTAAATTAAAACTAAATATTTTCAATAATAAAATATACAACAAAAGTTTCATGAAAATATTAATTAAAACTTAATTTACTTAAATATTTAAGCTCAAAATTGCATCTTTTTACTCATAACTTAACAATATTAATTTTAAATAATTAAACTATAACATTTTACAACAAAATAACCATAAAAATGCACAAAAATCTATAAAATTAAAATAAACCTAATAAATTCAAAATTACTTAAAAACTTAATAAATCAATTAAAAACTCAAGAATTAAGCAACAATTAGCACATAAAAAGTGGTAAAATAACTCTATTTTGTAGAGTTATCAATATCACAGCTATAGAGGCCGATATATCGCCTACGAGAGATACGGAAAACACATCGACTTCGCAAGAACGAACGAGCGGAGCTCGGGAAAATGGTCTAGGTGATATATCACCCAGGGTAGGCGATATATCGCCCCTGGGAGTGCATTTTTGAAAGTTTGGGATTTTGAAATTTGAAAACAACCTTAACCACTTGGACCTACCCTTGAACCATTTTGACCGAGTTTTGGGCATCTGTTGAACGAAAAATTCAAATCTTTTTTATTTTATATTCATTTATTTATTCAAATTAAAAGGGGTTAGTTTCACTCCTTGAAATCTATAAATAGGACCTAGTACTCAACCATTTTCTTCATTCTTCAAGCATTGTTCAAAGCCTCCAAGCTGCTAAGATTACTATAGAGAGAAACACTTGGGTTTTGGGATAAAATCTTTATCATTCTAAGCTTTTCTAAACACTTGGGAAGTGAGGTATAGTGCTATTTCGGTATCGAGGTATAGGTCAAGTCATAAGATCATTCAAGGTATTCTTATCCTTAAGTTTAGTTCTTCATAGTTCCTTAGTTTTCTTTTAACTCTTGTTTATAATTCTTGATTAGGTGTTTAAGTTTCTTGAAACTTAAGGTTTTCGATAAGTTTCTTCTTTGATGGTTTAGTTCTCTTTTTCATCTCTTTTATTTAGAAACTCATGGTTTTACTGTTGGTTTTAGGAGTGTTCCAAATCTCATTCTTGTCTCCATATCCTAGTTTTTGGTGAGGAAAATAGGTTAGATTATGTGTTTATATGTTTACATTATGATATGTTTTATGCTATGATATGTATAAGTATAAATATGTTGTAGTCCTTGGGCATATGACTTGCTTAGATAGCAAGCCCCAAGAATTTTTATCATTTTCATGGTTTATTGTTATGATTTACCCTACCTCGACTAGTAGACAGAGGACCTACATGGGTTATCATATACTATAGTGTGATCTAACCTACCTCGATTAGTAAACAGAGGACCTAGATGGTTTTATCACATACCAGATTAATGAGTTAATGGCCATTAATATTGTAATCCTATATGATATACATTTTTTTATAGTCATATGTTTTATAGTATATGTTTATGATATAGTCTTATGTTTATCATTTATGATATATGTTGTTAGTAGATTTTCCTTGCTGGGCATTAGGCTCATTCCTTTATTTTTTTTAGCATGATGCGGGAAAATGAATATGGAAGGCGGAAAGATTCGTGGCAGCTTGGCATGTGTGTTGAGGATGAATGGATTGAATGGACTGCGTGACGATCGAGGATGACATTATTTTTAAGTCTTTTGAATTATGTTTCTTTTGTAATTCTGCACTTAGTATTTAAACAATTAATTTAAAGTTATGTTTTATAACAATGGGATTCCATACATTATTTTGTATCCCGTATACTATTTTGGGTTTTTAAATAAAGTTATGTTATTTCTTATCTATTTATTCCAAAATAGTAGCTATGTTGGTAGTTTTTAATGGTCCTAGGTCTTAGAAATAGTCGGGTCATTACAATTGGTATCAGAGACACAGTTCATATGCATGAAGTTCTCCTTGATACACACGCACAAGCTCCGAATCTAACCGCCAGTGTAAGTGTTTATATTATAGTTATTATGTTTATGTTTATAGCTAACAGTTTAGCCATTATGCTTTCAGTTAAGAATGGATGGAGCCTTGACCTATCAGGATATCTGAGCCATTAAGGCATTGAAAATGATTAGAGAGCCAAGGAATACAGTAGGAGTGCTAGAAAGAATCACTCAGAGACTAATCTTATTCCACAAAGAGATAGTCCATCTTCAGACTACTAAGCAAATTATGATGAGAGCTACGGAGCAATATGTCCTAGTAATTAGGCTTTTTAAAGATTTTCCTTCTATAATTTCAACATTAGAATAAATATGGGAGACTATAGATGATGATGATGATTTACTAGTAACCATGAGATATTATTTTCTCATACTCAGGTTCACCTCTAAGTTGGAATTTCAATTCACTAATGAACAAAAGCATAGAATCTTTATGAATCTTCCCCGAGGAAATTTTGAGGCTCATGATAATGATGAATATGAAGAAATAGATGATGATATGTTAGATGAAGGGTAAGATGTAGAAGATCCTGATTTTTAGATTTACCCTAGTATTGTTAGTTTAGTTTATTTATTTATTATCTTTGCATTTATGATTGTACTTAGTGAAAACCTTTTTCCAAATGAATATTATTGTTATTTCGGGGAAAGATTCGTGGCATCTTGTCATGTGTGTTGAGGATTGAATGGACTGAATGGACTGCGTGACGATCGAGGATGACGTTATTTTTAAGTCTTTTGAATTATGTTTCTTTTGTAATTTCACACTTAGTATTTAAATAATTAATTTAAAGTTATGTTTTATGTTTTATAACAATGGGATCCCATACATTATTTTGTATCTTGTATACTATTTTTGGTTCTTAAATAAAGTTATGTTATTTCTTATCTATTTATTCCAAAATAGTAGCTATGTTGGTAGTTTTTAATGGTTCGAGGTCTTAGAAATAGTCGGGTCATTACAATATCTTAAAACCATATCTTGAAATAACAATCGAATTATTATTAAAATAAATTTTAAAACTTTGTTCATGCAACATAGAAACAGAAATTAAGTTTCTAGAAAATCCAGGAATATAATAAACGTTCTCTAAAACAAGAAATTTAGTCTTCTCAAATTCCAAATGGGTTGTTCCAACTGCTGCTGCAGATACAATCTGACCACTGCCTACCCTCATAGTTACCTCTCCATTAGCAAGCTTCCTCGTCGAACTAAGAATCTTTAGAGAAAAAAAAAAAGCATGGTCAGTGGCTCCTGAATCTACTATCCATGATGAGGAATTGTCTTCCACTAAACCAGCTTTTAGCACAAGTAAATCAAATTTACCTTTCTTTTTCTCTTTCAGGTCAGCGAGATACTTTGGACAGTTTCTCTTCTAGTGACCATCTTCTCCACAGTGAAAGAAAGTCCCTTTTGGGGTCTTCTTTTTGGAGTTTTTGGTTTTCTTGTTCTCTTTGCCTTTGGATGAATTTTTAGGTTTCTTTGTATTCTTGTCTTTCTCCTTGTCCATGCCATTTCCATTTTTCCTCTTTTTGGTTTTAGCCTTTGAAGATGATGGGTTAGAATCAGCAACATTTGCTTCTGCTTCTTTCTCAGAACCTTTGTTAAGAGATTCATAAGTTTGCAACTCATTCAACAACTGTGTCATGTTATATGATAAGTTGTTCATGACATAATTGGTTGTGAAACCTTTAAAAGCTGGAGAAAGCGATTAAAGTATAATGCTTACTTGAGTCCTTTCATCAATGATTGCCCCATGGATAATGGCATCGTGCATTATATTGATCATGTCTAATACATGTTCTCTGACAGAAACTCCTTTCTTCATTTTCTTAGTCATGTAGGATCTGGTGGCCTCATGCTTATACTGATCTGACTGCTGCCCAAACATATCTTGAAGGGTATCCCATATCTCATAAGCATTTTCAGTGTTGTCAAACTTCTTTCTGAGCACATCGCTCATACTCGCAAGCATATAACACTTTGCTTTGTTGTTTGATAAGATCCAATTATCAAAGTTTTCCCTTGCAGTTTTGGCAGCAGTAGCAGGAGATACTTCAGGACATTCCTCAGTCAAGAAAATTTTTTGGTTCTCACATATTAATAGAATGTTCAAGTTTGATTTCCATTTCTTGTAGTTTTCACCAGTCAACTTTCATTAGCAAGTAAAGAAGATACAGGATTTGAGCTAGACATAATTGCTAAAAATAAATAAATAAACAAAATGAATTTATGCATATAATAAATATCAGTAATTTTTGGAATAGTAAACGTGATGCATGAATGAAACAATTAAAGAACACATAAAAAAATAATTACTAATTCCGTGATTATTTAATTTGAACATTAATGGACCAGCCTTAGGGTAGGTCAGACTAATTCCAAATTAATTTTGAGACAAGTTCTCAAATTTATAAGTGAAAACTTAAATCAATATGTCTCTTTTGACTTATAAACAACTGCTTATTTGGTCAAGAATACACTAGTCTGCTCGAAAGCCTAATGTACCTTGTGAGTGTAACTCATTATTTTAGATCAATGACTTAGCTCAAGAGTGTGCCTTAGGGTCAGTCAAACTTGAAATACATCATTAAATCCTATTCTTGAAAAAGAAGTTTGCCTTGAGAATAACACAGTCGGAAGCCTTCCTTGGGGGGACACAAGCAATGGTGTCACGAGGCCTTCTCCATGCTACCTCGGTGCTAACTAATAATGGAGACCATGGGAAATATTGTCATAACTCCCTCTCCCACTCACTATTTTAGAATACGTGTTTTCTCAAAATATCCTATGTTTTTTAATTGGTTGTAAAAATAAAGTGATCTATTTTTACCAAATGATATTCTAATAATTACTAATCAAATTAAGCAAAATTAAAATTATAGAACTATGCCCTAATTAATTCAATTTTAATTTTCTATAATTACTAGGAATATCATTTATAATTTAATAAAATAATTTTATTAAATACTAGAAATTAAACAACTTTTAAAATCTATTTCCGTTCTTGAACTAGTTAAAACTAGATTTATTATTATATGGTTCATCACATAAAGCAAACAATCACATAGGATAATCCTAAGGCATGTTTCTACTCATATGAGATGCATGCACAATTTTAAATACTGTGTGGGTTATATGTATGGCATGTCAAAAAATGCATGATAAAGTATTAAACAATTTAATCACATTCAAACATTTAAATAAATAAATACTAAATAAATAAATTTGGGCCGGGTGTCTTGGGTATTTCTTGAAAAATTACAACACTTGCAAAAATATACACAAAAATGTAAGAAACTAAATAAGACCTAAAGAGATCTCTATCTTCAACTTTGGGCCTTCACAAGTAGTCTTGATCCATTAAGCCACTTATCCATTTAATTTTGAATTAAAATAACTTTTAATTATCTTAAACAAATTTTAAGAATAATTAACTTGGGCTTTAATGCCCAATAAGTTATTAGGCCCAGTTTTGAATTTGGGCTCATACAATTAATTCAAAATAAAACAATTTTAATTATGGGCTAAAATTAATTAGGCCCATAATTTAAATGAATAACAATGTGCAAACCCTAGGATTAAAAACCCTAGGGCTAGCGGCACAAGAAGGCTCGGCATGGGGCATGCGGCTGGCAGCTGGGAGGTGCGGCTGGGGCGCACGGGCTGTTGCTGCACGGCATGGGCGCGCGGGGCTGGCAGGCGCATGTGTGCACGGCTGGCATAGGCGCAAGGGCACGCTTAGCAATAGTAGGCGCTAGGCACAGCTAGGCATAGGCTCGGGCATCAGGGCATAGAACCCGGGGCTCGGGCCTTACAGAATTTTTTCAAATAATTTAATGCAGAAACTTAAATTACAAAAAATTCCTATGCCCCAAAATGACTTACATTTTTCATCTAAAATTTTAAGAACAATTCCTAAACCCAAAACACCATATAATTAACGACCCTTAAGAATAAACTATAATCATACATACATCCATCCATTCACATATATTACAATAACATAAGAATGCATATTATGCCCACACAGTAATTAATGTATGCAGAGATTAATGACTACTCTGGTACCAATTGTTAGGAACGAGTTTCCTAATACGCAGTGGAATGGTGGTGGGGTTGGCCTAGTATACAACAAAAAATTTTGTTAAACTACCTTTAAATATGCGGATCCATTAATATACATACATTAATCATAAGCAAGTTATAAATAGAAATCATACCTCTTGAAGCCTATCAATTGTCCATGTTATCTTTTCGTAATAAGAACGATCTTCCTATCCAAGCTGCTCCCAGGTACTCACACTAAGATCTTCCACAGCGTTCTTTACACCTCAAGAAGTGTGTCGGCACTTAGAGAATAAATGATAGTTTATTTGTGATTCTACTTGATGTACTCAACACATAAGATCAAGAGAATAGGCCTGAGAATTGGTTCTTTATCTTTTCAGGGAGAGAAAAGTATCATTCTATTTTTTACAGAGCGAATGACTGAGATAAAATTCTTGTCTGTATATTTTCTGATAAGTCTTACTTAAATAGAAAATATTTAATTTAAAAAATAAATTTGTAACCAACTTACAATTTATCTTTTAATTAATTAATTATCTTATTAATGAAAATATCCAAAAACTGATTTTTGAATTATCCATTAATTAATTAATTAAATAAATAAATAAAATTAAAAATCTTGTCCTTGAAAAAATTGCAATACACGCCGCCACACACAGTCCATGGACTGTGTGTGGTCGTGTACCACCCTAATTTTTAGGGATATTTAATTTTTCTATTTTTACTTAATTATTTATTCAAACTTCTTTGTCAGAGAAAAATCTAACAACATGATAACTAATTCAAATTTGAATTCAAATTTAAATTAAATTTCTTTTTAACTAAAAATCAAATATAATTAGTTATTTGAATAAATATCAATCTTTTAAATTCAAATCCAATTTGATCTTATCAGATTATTATCTCTCACTCAAATAAAGATATTTAATTAATTCTACCAATTAATTAAATCCAATATAATTTCTAAAATAAATATTTAATTTATTATACTTTCAAAAATTATAATTATTTATTTAATTAATTAAATTTCGAAATTAATTTAATTATTTAATATAATTTCAAAAATTATACAATAATTAAATATTAATTAATTTTGTTAATTACAGCTAATTTGTAATTAATTAATTAACCACTATTATCATATAATTGCATATTTGGCCCGAAAAATAAATTTCTTCTTAAATATGTCTTTCAACTATTTTTTCATGTATATCAACTCTTGCCTTGAATAGTGTTGATAGAGCCGCTGTGGGGACCTATGGACCTATAATTCCAATCTCCAATAAATTTGAGATTATTAATTAAATAATCTTAATTTATTAATCTCATGATTATTCCACTATAAATATGAGACTGCACTCTTGTAATTATAGACATTTTATTTACGGAGACTTTATAATTATAAAGCATCCATTGATATAATCATTGCATACAAATTGATCCTCTAATAATAGTTCATAATTAATCGGGAATAAAATTACCATTTTACACTTTTAATTATCTCTTGTTTCCTTAAGTACCATTGACTTTACTAGTGAAGGTTAATTCATAACTAAATTATGAATTTGAGCTCCATAACATTTCAGTCCCAAAAATCAGCCCTTAAGAAAACCATTATTCAATCTCTTGCGAGAAGGCATAGATTCCATATCTGTATACTATGTCCCCAGCCATTTACATTAATGAGTTCCCAAAACAAAAGTTTATAGCCTGATCATTCTGACAGACCCTAACGAGTGAATCAAAGAACTCATATAACATAAACAGGAGTTCATAGTAACTTCAGGATTAAAATCTATTTGTATATGATTATCAGTTGATATATTTAATTAATACTTCGAAACAGTATTTAACTAAGTGTTAATAAACATATCTGGTCCAGTTCTATATATTCTCTAATATATAAAATACCTCCACTAAAGTGTCCTACTACACTAGTGATCCGGATCTAGATCACATGTATTCATAATACTAGTGGACCGTACTTGCAGTAATTAATCTAAAGATTCCATAACTTTATTTTACTGCGAACTATTCAAGTTCATTTATCTCAAACACAATCCTCTTGTACCAATACGTGTTTGAGATCACATATATGAACTTAGGAATTTTTCTGATATTTACATAATATTATCACAGAATAATATAGTCCATAAAATATATGCATAACAAATTCAATTTATTTATTTATTTCATAAAACAATGCCTACTACATATGCTTTCAGGGCCCAATTCCCAACAAATTGTGCCACCATTTATGTTACTTATGATAGAACTCTTTTCAAGACCTTTGAATCATCAAAGGAAGGACATGAGATACAAATGGGCAATGAGAAAAGGTCCAAGGTTGAAGGAAATGGAATCATTGATTTGTTCTTCACATCCGACAGGAAGGTTCTTCTCACCAATGTTTTGTATGTACCGGAAATGAGTAGAAACCTTGTGAGTGGAAATTTACTTGGCAAGCTAGGAATCAAGGTTGTGATAGCTTCCGGCAAGCTCATTTTATCTAAAGAAAATGTTTTTATGGGAAAGGGATATGCTTGTGATGGCATGTTCAAACTTTGTACATCTATTAACAATGTGAACAATAAATTTTCTTCTTGTTTTTGTTATATGCTTGACTCAAATTCTATTACTTTGTGGCATATTAGACTTGCACATATAGGATTTAGCATAATTAAAATGGCTGTCAAATGTGAATTAATTTATTGTGATAATATTGAGCATGACAAATGTGAATTATGTGTTAAATTTAAAATGGTAAAGAAACATTTTCCTAGTGTTGAAAGGAATTCTAAGTTGTTAGATTTGATACATAGTGATTTATGTGAACTTAAATGAATGTTGACTAGAGGAGGAAGTATATATTTTATTACTTTCATTGATGATTGCTCTAGGTTCACATATGTATATTTTCTTAAGAATAAAGATGAAGCATTTGATGTATTTAAGGTTTATAAAGCGGAAGTTGAAAATCAACTTGAAAGTAAAATTAAAGTGCTTAGAAGTGATAGGGGTGGTGAATATTTTTCAAATGAATTTAACTTATTTTGTGAAGAGCATGGAATAATTCATGAATGTACAACCCCCTATACTCCACAACAAAATGGTATAGCGGAAAGAAAAAATAGAACATTTATTGAGATGATTAATGCTATGCTATTACACTCAAAATTGAATTTTAGTTTGTGGGGTGGAGTCATGCTATCCGCTTGTCATATTTTGAATCGTATTCCCATGAAGAAAAATAATATCTCCCCATATGAGTTATGGAAAGGAAGGAAACCAAACATTGGTTATCTTAAAGTGTATGGGTGTCTTGCTTATTGCAAGAGCACCGATCCTAAAAGGACCAAGTTGGGTCCAAGGGCTATAAGATGTGCATTTGTGGGTTATGCCCAAAATAGCAAAGCATATAGATTATTAGACTTCGAGTCTAATGTAATAATTGAATCTAGAGAGGTTGAGTTCTTTGAGAACATGTCATGCAATGACAACAAGTTAGAACCAACTCAAACTAGAGAGCCTCAAGAGGAGACTCCTATAATAGTTGGTGAGCAGCCTCAATTGCCTAGAAAGAGCCAAAGGCTCAAAGATTTGGGACCAAACAAGAAGTGTTCTCCAATAGAGACACTATACCTTGTTGAAGGTGATAATGAGGAAGTTACTTGGAAACATCCAATAGTACTTCAAATAGAAGATGATCCCAAAACTTTCAAAGAAGCAAGATCCTCAAGAGACTCTGCTTTTTGGAAGGAGGCAATTAATGATGAAGTAGATTCAATTATGTCAAACCACACTTGGGAATTTGTTGACCTTCCAAAAGGGTCCAACCTAATAAGGTGCGAATGGGTATTTAGAAAGAAATATCATACTGATGGCACCAAACAAGCCTTCAAGGCTAGGCTAGTAGCCAAAGGATTCAAACAAAGAGAGGGGATAAATTACTTTGACACATATGCACCGGTAGCAATAACTAATTCTATAAGATTGTTGTTTGCCTTATCATCTATAACCTTTGTGTTCACCAAATGGATGTCAAAACAACATTCCTAAATGGGGAACTCGAGGAGGAGGTCTACATGGAACAACCAGAGGATTTGTTCTTCAAGGAAATGAACATAAAGTGTGTAGACTTGTAAAATCATTATATGGTTTGAAACAATCTCCAAAACAATGGCATGGAAAGTTTGATAAAGTCATTGTTTCTAATGTATTTAGACACAAAAATGCAGACAAGTGTTTATACTATAAGACTTGTGGTGACTTTGTCATACTTGTGTGTCTATATGTAGATGATATGTTGATTTTGAGTAATGACATGAAAGGAATAATAGAAACGAAGAGGTTTCTATCTTCTAACTTTAAAATGAAAGACCTTGGAAATGTGGATACCATTCTAGGTATCAAAGTTAGAAGTGATAGTGGGGGTTTTGTGCTAAGTCAAACCCACTATGTTGAGAAAGTGCTCGACAAATTCAGTCATCTCAAAATCAAAGAGGCACATACACCATTTGATTCAAACATGAAGTTTGAAAAGAATGAAGGAAGAGCGGTGACTCAATTGGAATGTGCAAGTGTAATAGGAAGCCTAATGTACGCCGTTCATTGCACAAGAGCGGATATTGCATATGCGGTTAGTAAACTTAGTAGGTTTACTAGCAATCCAAGTATCAAGCATTAGAAAGCTATTAAGAGAATTATTGGTTATCTTAAGGGTATCAAAGAGTATAGTCTTTACTATACAAAATTTCCAAAGATACTTGAAGGATATTCTGATGCTAATTGGATATTGGGAGTTGGAGATAATCTCTCCACCACCGGTTGGGGGTTTACTCTTGGAGGAGGTGCAAGCTCATGGGGCTCCAAGAAGCAAACTTGTATATCACACTCAACCATAGAAGCGATGTTTATAGCTTTAGCGACAACCGGCAAAGAGGTCAAGTGGCTTAAGAATCTCATGATGGATATTCTTTTAACCACGGATATGATATCAACAATTTCAATACATTGTGATAGCCAATCCGCACTTGCTAAAGCATATAATAGTGTTTATAATGGAAAGTCTAGACACATTAGTCTAAGACATGAATATATCAGACAATTGATTCAAGGTGGAATCATACCGATCTCATATGTTAAGACAAGTGTGAACTTAGCATATCCATTTACAAAACCTCTTATGAAAAGGTTAGTAAGTTCTACTTCAAAAGGGATGGGGTTGAAACTCTTAGAATAATAGATTCACCAATGATGAAAACCCAACTCTCAACTTGGACAAATCAAGGGAAAGAGTTCAATGGGTAAGAACAAGTCATTGATAAGTGAATAGTTTCAACACTAAAATTTATGATGAGTTCCATCCGAGATGGTAAGTGTTGGTTGCTATCGAGTTAGGGTTAAGCCTAGGGCTTTTAATGAAGTTCACTTGAGTGTAACAAGCATCTATAAAGGTAGCATAGATTTTGTAAGAACTTTAACTATGTGGACTTAGTGGTGGTGTCGCCTCTCATGGAAGTTGGAGTTTCTCCCTGAAAAGTTCATGAAGAGATGAGCACATGGCCGTGATAATGCTAAGCGAAAAAGTGGGAAAAACAATAGATGTTGTAATGCCCCAAATTTCCTAATAAGGTTTAGGACCTTGATTAGGAGGCCGGGAGGGCCATAATTGATTTATTATGGTATTTAATGGTTATATGCATGCATATGGGCTCATATTTTAATTGCAAAGGCATTTTGGTAATTTGGTCGTTGGGGGCATGATTGTGTATTATTTATGCATACGGGTGAATTATAATTTTACCACATTATATGTGGATTGGTTCGAGCCATTCGTCATGAGACGATCATGGGAATGTAAGTGTTCGGTCTGGTCATAACGGGTCTAAGTTCGGGGCTCGGGGTGAGTCTCGGGGTCACTTTGATGATTAGAACATTACCGGGAATTAAAGGGTAACGGGATGTGATTTATTGGTATTTGAGAATAGCAGGAATTGGAGACCGTTAATTATGATTAACGGTATAGGTTGGAAAGGACAATTTTACCCTTGAAGTGGTTTTAGAGGCTTTAAGTGACTTAGGGGTATTTTGGTCATTTAGGGCTGGATTTGTATGAATTAAATTGGCTGCTGGTTGTAGAAGCATGTGGAACCAAAACAGAGCCATCCTCATCCCTTCTCCTTCTCTCTCGTACAAAGTTTCTCCCTCATCTCCCTTTCAAATTTTTGAGAACCAATTGAAGAACAAACTAGGGAAAATCAAAGCTTGGGGAGTATAGCTTGAGTTCAGCCATTGGGAAGGATTCAAATCAAGCTTGAGGTAAGTTTCAGCCATGGAATCCCTGGTTATACTCTGTATTTGATTTAGTTTTCAGCTTGAGAATCTTTTGTAGAAAGTTTGGATTAATGGAAGTTTAATTGATGTTTAACTTGGGTTTTGATGTGGCTGAGTTGTAGATGATGTTTGGTAGTTGAATTGGGTGTTAGGTTGAGGTTTGGAACTAGCTTGAAGGCTTGGTTCTAAGGGAATATGCAGGGGAGGTCGAGCTGGTGCGTGTTGAATTTTTGGCTGATCTGAGAAATGAGCCGCGGCCTGGCTTTTGTGTGCCGCGGCCTAAGGTGGCTTCTGAGGCAATTATGCCTCTGTCAGGGAGATGAGCCGCGGCATGGCTATGGTGAGTCGTGGCCCATCAAGGCAGATTTGGCCAAAAATAGGTTTTTGACTTGGGGATGCTAGCTTAAGGTCTCGGGGTCGATCCTACTACCCGGTTAAGTGTGGATTGGTGTCCCAGAGACTAGATATTGGTTTGGAAACCTTTGCTTTCATTTTCATTGATGGTATCCTATATTGTTTTGGTTATGACTAGGTGACCGTTAAAGAACCAAAGGACTGATCGTTCTCAAAGGCCATTTCTTTTATTAATTCTCGCTCGAACCCAAGGTAAGAAAACTGCACCCCATGTGTGACATGCATGGCTATGATTGATGCATGTTGGATGTTTAGATGTAAACATTGATAGCATAATGAATGCTTGGCGATCTTGCGCATTTGCATATGATTATTACTGAGGCATGCTGGATGATTAAGTGTGATGCATGTGATGCACGAGAAACATGTGATTAGGGCATGCCATGAATGATGAATATGAGAATGGTCAGAGCTTAAGTCTTTGTGTTTGTGCACGATTATAACTATGTTAGCAAATGTTTAGTAAGCATGCTGAATGCCCTGCTCTTGGATAATTGGCATATGATACACATTAATAGCATTGCTTACTTGTGCATGGTACTGACTAATTAGTCAGATTTGGCAAAGGTGCTAGTACCAACTGTGAAGCTGTGACTCATTAGTCAGGTTCGGCAGTGGTACTGGGCACTAGTCACACAGGGCTGACTCATTAGTCAGAATTGGCAAAGGTGTTAGTATCAACTGTGAAGCCGTGACTCATTAGTCAGGTTCGGCAGTGGTACTGGGCACTGGTCACATTGTGCTAACTCACTAGTCATGACAACCCTAGTGTGTAGTGCAAGCTATGTCGATTGGACCTAATCGACCCTCTGCATTGAATGACTCAAAGAGCATTAATGCAGGACCGACCTCAAGTTCGATGAATATAAACAAGTGTTTATTTAGCCAAAGGCTAGTCATCTAGAGCCAGGGCCAGCGAGCCCCGTGACTATTAGGTCACGTGGCTATGGGTACCGGCCCCTCAGTGACATGCTTGTTAGTCACTCATTTGATAAGAGCCATTGCGGGAAAGCCTAGGTAACGGTGTTGTTACACGGCTATGGGCACTGGGCCCCTAGTGACTTGGTTGTCAGTCACTCAGTATGGTTTACCAGGACCTCGAAGTGATATTCACTCATCTGATCAGAGCTATGGGCTCTGTATGATCATTTTGATCATCATATGCATGGCTCTGGGCACTGAGGCCCCAGTGACTTGCTTGTTGGTCTCTCAGCATGGTTTATCGGAACCTCTAGTGTTACGACACTCATCTGATTAGGGGTGACTTGATAGTCCTCCAATCGGAAGGCCGGGATTTCTCATCCTGGATACCCCAACATCTGTTTGAATTCATTTGCATGCTGAATAGAGCTATGAATGCTAGGCATGCCAGATATGATTTGGTATCATGATATGACTGTTTATGAGCATATGAGTTTTCTTGTTGGGCTTCGACTCACGGGTGCTTTGTGGTGCAGGTAAAGGAAAAAGGAAGCTGGACCATCCTTGAGTTGGAGAGCTTAGGTGATGACGTGTACATATGCAGCTGCTCGACCAATACTTGGGCGAGGTTTGAAAGTGGAACTAGGGCTGAACCTTGTTTTGCCGCTTAGAACGGCCTGTTGTAAATAATCTTTTGTAATAAACTCTGAAATTGTATTTTTGGGATCCCATTGTATATATTAAATGTTCTAGTGAAACGTTATACCTTAACCAAAATGTTTAATCCCTAAACTGCTAATCATACTTAGTTACACGTTTATGGCCAAACGACTCGATTAGCGAGTTTAGCACTGTTTGTAATGTGCACTGTAGCGGTCCCTGGAGTTAGGGCGTTACAGATGTGATGGAGGTGTGTGAGGTGTGTGAGGTATCACCGGTTTTATCATATGGAATACTTGGTTCAAGCTTTAAGCAACTAATGATTTCGATAAGACTTTGTGGTATTTTCACTAAGGTAAAGTTCAAACCAAAAGGCATTTTATTTTATGCACCAAAACTGTTTTAAGCTAGAGAATGAGGCTTGTATTTAATCAAGTGGGAGATTGTTATGATTGGTTAAATACAAAAGATAAGTGTTAAATACAAGCAAGGTATAAACACTTAGTAAATTTTACATAGTGAAGATGTGAAATTTGAGCTTCAATTGTAGGCACTTTTAAAATGCAATTTTGGGTCCAAAGTGATGCATGAAAGTATCTAAGGGTTCCCAAAAAGTTTGGTAGCATTTAGAGCATTTTTAGGACCTTTGGAAGTGTCCAAAAACAGAGAGGGTGGTGATACATCGCCACCCAAGTGGCGTAGCATCGCCTGATGCTTAGGGTTTCAAGAAACTCTAACATGTGATGCATCACCTGTGTGCATGTGACGCATCACCTACTGTAGTACATGAAAGTTACATGAAATGCTCTTACTAGCGTGTTTTACAAGTCTAATACTATTGGTTAGACCTAATGACAGTGCCTACTCTATATAAGGGTCAAAATAGTGTTTTGGAAGACTTGATCACTCTCTCCAATCACTCTCTACCCTCTCTCTCTCTCTCGCTCCAAGAATCTCTAGCTTTCTCCAATAACTCTCAAAGAAAGTGCTTGACTTTGAGAGTTTAAGGCTTGTTAAATCTCAATCCTCATTTCCTCTTAGAAGAGGCCTCAAGCATCCATGGTGGCTAGGAAATAGAGTATTTGGACAACGTTTTGTAACGTGTATAAGCATTGGTTTGTGCTTTGCTTTGTTCAAAGGATTTGCTCAAGGTGGTGGTTTTGCCTTTTTAAGCTTCATCAAAGTTGAAGAAGATCATTGATCTACTTGGGTTTGCAAGTTCCCTCTCAATCTTTATTTAGTCTCTGTCAATCTATTTTTTTGTGTAGATTTTTTTTTAAGGTGGTGTTATCTCACTCTCCCCCAACAATTTTAAATTTAATAAATGTGGTTCAAACTGTACCGCACTGTTACAAAAATACCAATTTTTTTACCTTTAGTATCCCATTATATGAGCCCAGCCTAATAGTGTTAGTTTAGTTATTATACATATAGGGAAATTCTATAGTGGGGGAGTCACTTTTGTTCCTACTAGTAGGGGCGTCTCTATTTTCGGTACGTGGAAAAATCTTAACCCAATTTTTTTAATATGAAGATGTACTTTGTAGTTATAGTAGGTAACCCACCAATTTTTGGAAATTCTAAATAATTTACGGTACTGAAAAACATAGATCAAGATAGCCAATTGCACGTGAATAAAAAAAACATGTGTGCAAATGACTATTTGAACCAGTTTTTCGGCACAGTAAATTACTCGAAATTTTCCGAAAATTGGTGGGATCACTACTACAAAAACACCATTTTATGATATTTTTTTAGGGCACTCACCTAGATGCGAGCCCTATTAACAGCTCCTGGACTTTTTAGGCGCGAGCCCTATAAACTATGTGTGTCCTAAAAGTTTGATTTTTTTTAACAAACACCTCCTGGACTTTTTAGGACACTCATTGCGAGTCCTAAAGAATTTTTTTAGGACACGCGATGCAAGCCCTAAAAACTTATGTGTGTCCTAAAAGTTTGACTTTTAAAAAATTACAAATTCCCTCCAATCCCTCAAATCACTCAATAAAATAAAATAAAAACACAAAAATCACTCAAATCACTCTCTCTCTCTCCTCGATTCTCTCTCTCTCTCTAGCTCATCTCTGCCAAGGCCAAACGGTCGCCTTGCCATCGTCGACCATCACCACGCGTCGACCCCCGAAACCCCCAACTCCCAGAGCTCAGCCCATCATGCGCGACCTAAGGCTCTAAAAGGGCTTGTCGAAGTTTCTGCGATTTTGGGTTTTCCCAAACTTTCTGACCACTTTCTGGCCACCTCGAGCCACCACGAGATGAACCACAACCACCACCATATTCCTTGCATCTTGGGCTTCAAAACTCACTAAAGAATCAGACCCAATGATCACCGAAGTTGGAAGTCAATGTTCGTTGGAATCCATGGTGATTTCCGAACCTTCAAGTATAAATCTACGCTTTTCTGAGCAATTTTAAACTAAACCACTACCACCATGACATTTCCCATGGCTTGGGCTTTAAAACCCAGTATTTAGTTTTCCAAACCACCACCGTGGAGTGGTGGCGGTGCCACTTACTCCAGGCATTCTTTTAGTACTCGCGTTGCAAGTCCTAAAAACATTCTTTTACGAGTCCTAAAAAACCATAGTTTTCAAGGCTCTCAAATAGAGGACTCGCGCCCCGCAAGTCCTAAAAAGCTTTTTTTGTAGCAGTGGATATCTGTTATAACTACAATGTACACCGTCATATACTGAAAACAAAGATGCTCCTACCAGTAGAGGCAAAAATAACGCCCCCACTATAAAATTTCCCTATATATCTTAATCTTAGTTTAGTTATTATACTATTATATGTTTGGTTTATTTGTATATTTTTATTTTCTTTTATTAGTTCTATATATTAGTTGTATATTGTTATAGCCTATAAGTATCTTTTTCTACTTACTTTAATGGCAATCCTAATTTTATGAAAAAATTTACATTGTATAAGTGACTTTTTCTACTTATATTAATGACAATCCTAATTTTATGAAAAAATTTACATTGTATAAGTGACTTTTTCTACTTATATTAATGGCAATCTTTGGTTATGAATTTTGTGTACGAACTTTATTATAATGTTTAATTATTAAATTATTTGATAATAGGTGTAAACTATTCACATTGCACTGTATTTTTGTGGTGCAATTTTGTGTGATTTGAGGTCTATGTAGTGTAGATGCGGTTTGGAAAATTTCTCAAACTGCATGTGCGACGCAGTCCAATAAATTGGCCAAAAACCACACCACCCTAATGCGAACACCCCTAATTGTTGTTTTGATATTTTGCATATTTGTCAAAACTTTTTGTTAAAAATATTATATATATATATATGTCCATAATAATAAAAAATTATCTTAGTCAAATAATACAATAATGGAGAATCACCAGGTTACATAAAGTTAAAAATCAGCATTAATTATTGATTATATTTGTGATACTTACTTGATTTTCCTAGATCATATTTATCTGTATAAACAGGGTTTAAACCACATTGAAATAGCACACAAGAGTTTACTCTCTCTCTCTCTCTCTCTTTATATCTCTCTTTATTACTCTGTCTATTTCTTTTCTTTATACTTTATATTTCAATATTTCTAATAGTTTTATAACATACTGGTATTTATTTTAATAATGTTAATTGGACTTGTAATATTTATGCCCATAATGTTTCTGGTTGGGCCAGACTTGTAATATATCTCACGAGTTTTATTTTGTTTTTAAAAATGGATTTTTTCATAAATATACATAAAATATAAAATAATTACAAAAATACCTTAACAAGTTTTATTTACAAAAATAAATTGCCACGTCATCAAAAATACCGGATTTCTAAAATAATATACCTGAAATGGAAAAAATCTCAGACTCCTGATTTTTTTTTTGGGTTTACAAAAGTAACATTTTGGTTACTTATAATGCCGATGAGATACCAATTTGTTACTTTTTTATAAAAAAAAAATTGTTTTATTTATAGTTTAGATACATTTTGGTTACTTTCAAGCCTATTTGTTGAAAATAATGATTATCTTTAGAAACTTATTAGTGTTTTTTTAAATGAACCAATTAGTTACTTTAAAAAACATAATTTTACTTTTAGGTTATACTATAGTGTCTTATTATTTAAGATATTTTTACATTACATTCAAGTCTATTTTAGAAACTAATTAGATATGATATAGTATAAAAAGTTACTCTTATAATTCACAAGTTACCATGAATAACTTATTAGCAAATGATATTATTTAGTATACTACATAGTTACTTTTAAATGAAAAAATATAATACACTTTTTAGTCACCCATAATATTTAGATGTGAATTATTACATTTTTTTACTAACCGCGTAGAAAAGAAACTTAAAAGTTACTTTAGAATAATATCAAAAAAATACACAAGAAGTATAACAAGTTACAATATAGCTTATTAGAAATGTTATCATTTAGTATACTACATAGTAACTTTTACATGTAAAATTAAAATACATTTTTGGTCACTTTTGTAATTTATATGTAAATATTAGTGGTGACTCATTAGTTGATTATTTTTTTAATTTTGACTATTTTTTGGATAACCAAAATTTTATTTTGTGTTTGACAAAATAAGGAATAACCAAATATTTAAAAAAAATTAGTGTAATTTATGTTCTCAAAAAATATATAATTATCACTAATAATTAATAAATGGCGAATTCTTCAATCCCTCACAGGACTCAGTCCTTCAGTGTGGGGTCCAGCTTTGTGCCATTTGTCAAAATTTTATAGGATTTGGTCTTTTTGTCACATTTGTTTTTGACTTGCAATGAACGGTTTGGTGAACCGGTTAGAAAGTTGTTGGTGATGTGGGTGTAAAAAGTAGGGGCAAAAAAGTAATTCCTTGTCCAAAAATATGTACAGTTGAGGAGTTGATCGTAAACTTAATATGAATTTGAGAGATATTTACGATTTTGGTAACGTAAGCATTGTGCTTCCGGCAAGTGATTTATATGTTATGTTGAGTGAGATGCACTAATAACCACGTAAGTAAAACTGATATATATTTTGTACTGTTTTGTAAGTTTTTTTAAAGTTTTTTCCCTGGACTTGATCGTAAACTTAAGGACTTGATTGTAAACTTAAATTGAATTTGAGAGATATTTACGATTTTGGTAACGTAAGCATTGTGCTTCCGCCAAGTTATTTATATGTTATGTTGAGTGAGATGCACCAATAACCACGTAAGAAAAACTGATATTTATTTTGTAATGTTTTGTAAGTTTTTTTAAAGTTTTTTCCCTGGACTTGATCGTAAACTTAAGGACTTGATTGTAAAGTTAATATGAATTTGAGAGTTATTGACGATTTTGGTAACGTAAGCATTGTGCTTCCGCCAAGTTATTTATATATTATATTGAGTGAGACGCAACAATAACCACGTAAGTAAAACTGATATATATTTTGTAGTTGTTTTATAAGATTTTTTTAAAAAAATTTCCCTGGACAAGTTTCATTTATTCAATATTGGGATGAATGAATCACTAACTAAATTAGGTATGGAAAAATGTTATTTAGATGGTTGATTAACTAGGAGAGTCAGTACTTGCTTGATTGATATATGTTTGACACTAACATGTTAATATCTTGCAACTAGTGTTTACATAAATTAAGTGTTAAAATATTCTTAATACAATATCATAAGTTTAGTTGAAATATTCTTAATACATAGGTTTAAAGTGAAGACCGCATTGGTGGCTTAGTGGATGAGGAAATTATAATTTTCTTATCAATTGCATGAAAAATTGGTTTAACCAACTGAGAAGTGTCGATTGTATGAGTGAGTCGTATTGGGGTAAGTAGAACGTCCCCAACCACGCTTGTGTAATCTATGTTGTAGTAATAAAAAACGTATGCACTCATCTGGTTTAGTGTTAATACTTTTTCACCATTCGACCACACTTGCCTAATTCTTGTATCTAATTGTAACTGTTTTGGGATAAGTATGTATCCAGCACCTTGTCTTGTTGCCGATAATATTTTGAAAGCCCTTATGCCAAGGAGGACTGAATATCTGTTGAGGCTAATGGTGAAGACATCTTCAATTTGTTGGGGTAAGTTAATAACTTTAACAGTCGGACTTCTAGAGTCGAACAAGAACAACACTTGAGTAGTACATTATGTGGCGTTGACACCATTCATTGTTACCCCCTTAATATTTCATAAAGTACAAATATGATTAAGTTTAAATATGATGAATGAAGCTATTTATTTTAAGAAGAAATTATGATCACGTATCTTTGAGACTAGGGTAAGAGATATTTATGACCAGTTTTCGGACTGTACTTGGTTGTCATTGAAATTTTTTACAGTGGCAAAGGCCCTGACATGCCTTCCCATTGATGGGAGATGGCTCATTTGAACTGGCTGAGGTTGGCCTATATCCCATAGTTGTAGTCTCTTGGTTGAATGTAGAATGACTCCTTCATTGCTACTCCAGGCAATTGGTGTTGAAAATAGAAGTGGTTGTAAGAGAAGTCCCACATCACAATTCATTTTAATAGTCCCATTTGTAAGATCAAACAATTTAATGAAACTATCTTCGTTGTTTCCATATAGCAGTAGATGATGACTTGGGACATGGCAGTGATATGCTTCATTATCTTGTTGTTCTTGTTCTTTAGTGCTTTTGTGTACATATATGATGAGAGGCATTGAAATAGATGGTATTCCCAGCTAGAAAATCCTCCAAAATTTGTGGAAACCGTTTGTGTACATTGTGACACGTTTATATCAATCTGAATATCCATTTTTTGTGATCGTAACTTGATTCCAAATTCCAGAGGGAAGAATTTTACCAGTGCAGTACCGTCTTGAAATAAGCTATATTTTGCAACATGAAAAGGGTGAACAATTTAAAAGTTATTAATCACATAATAAAACGATAATGAATTAACTTGGTAACGATCATTGTAAAAATGAGTAGAGTTCATTTGTATTAAAAATTTAGAAGTTCAATTAATCATTTCGATTAATTTACGAATTTAAGGACTTACCAAACATGTGAGAATGTCGTATATACAACATTGTCCTTCGTCGAAAACAAAAATGACAAGGTTTCCATCTGCATTTGTAAACTTTGAATATCTCCCTGATGGAAATGGGAGTCGTATTGCTTGTATATGACACTTTGCAAGAGAAACATGTAACAAATGTGTTGGGATCTTGTTTTTGTGTGGGTCGTAAGCACAATTCTCAGTTTTGATATTGGCAACTATTTCAATATTTTTTTGTTTCCAACTCTATGTCTTGTGGGTCCGCCATTTGGAGGAGAGGTTGAGATTATAAACACCCTTCAAACTTTCAATTAATGGAGTAAATGATGTAGGCAAACTACAAGCATATAATAAGGTTAATGTTAGTATTTGAATTTTTTATATTATACTCATTAAGTAGTTAGTGAGCAAGCTAAATGAGCAAACTATTGAAATTTTTCTACACAAGCCTTCACAATTTTTAAAAATTTCTTTACAGTTTGTTTCTTGCCCACTTGAGGAAGTGAACTAGTCCAGTTTAACTTATCAATAAGTTTGAGATAAATGTGGGCTACCAAAGTCAGGCCCACTTGCAAAGTGAAGAACCATTGGAGTTAAAAGATTGATTTCCATTTTCAAACATCAAATTTGGTGAGGTATAGAAAATAATAGGTAACGTTACTTGTGGACATTCATAATTAAACTGAGGTGGGTGTTTAATTTTATGATTGACTATAGAAAAATTTGTTGAGTACTTTGCGAAGTTATGAAAAGATGTTGTGCATAATAAAACATGAAAAATGGTGTATGAACTAGTTACTTGTCGTGCATAGAAAGCAACATCAATTGATCCACCACTTTTGACCTGTTTGTCACAGATGAACAGAAACTTTTGACAACTTGTAGTTGTACTGAAGAGAGGAATTTGTTATGGAATTCGTTATTTCTTGGTGAAGATGAAGGAGAAGCACATACGATGCTATGCGTGTGAACGAACTCCATCCCGTTGTAGATGAAAATTTATTGAAGTATTTTCATATTTGATATAGAAGGCAACAATTGGCGAGGAAAGTAAATGTATATTTATTGCTTGACCGTGTTATAGGTGGGTGATGCATGTACCGTTGTTTTTTGGGAAACTGAGTGATAGGTTAAATTCGTAAACACTTAACAGGTTAACTTGTGGGTACAAATTGGCGAATTTCCAGGAATATCGGTCCAGCCCAGCTAAAAATGGACCTACAGTCATAGATCAATTTAGGAAGAGAAGTAGTACAATAGATTAGGGTAGCTGATTTGTGATAAGACTAATCATTACTATGTTAATACCAAATAAGGTTTAATTTTTGTGTTGTTTGACCGAAGAGAATAAGTACTACAATAATTAGTTGATCCTCTGATATGGTAAATTTGAGGATCATAATTACGTTAAGGTTTGATCATCTCAGATATGTATTATAAATGCATCACTATAAGAGATGGAATGAGTGAATTTCCAAGTAAATTACAATTTTTGAGGCCTTTAAACCATTTTTTTTTTAAATTGTCAGATACGTATATTAGGAAGATACGTTAGCGGGTAAGAGCTGATAAGTAATTTGAAAGTTGTAGTGCGTAACTCATAACTCTTACCCCGTAATAAAAACTGCTACTTTATAATTGTTCAGACTATTCTATTTTATTACATGCAAATGTTTTATTTGTGTGATTTAGGATGATTGAATCACCAACTATATTATTTACAGGAGAATATTTTATATATTCTGGTTATATTATAACTCGTTACATGTCTTTGTTCTCCTGTGATTGATATCTCAAATCGAATTAATTAATCTATGAAATTAGTTGAGCAACATTAACTGGAAATGATCGAAAATTTCAGTCATGATTTTTTTGATAAAACAAAAGAAATTCGTAAAAGAGACGGTGACGTATAAAAACAACTATTAAAATGTTACGAAGAGGTTGCTTTTCAAATTGATGAAAAAAATGTAAGTTAAACCATGTCATGAAATGCATTAACAACACAACATAGTAACTGACATTCATAATAGCCGATTGGTTCATTGCGTACATGGTTATAAAACAACTTCAAAATAGCATATTGAAATAAAACTACCAACCTAATTGTTTCATTCCTTATCCAACAAAACTATAATAGAGGACTGCAATAATCACAACATCACAATGAACAAAATACATTTCGGTTCCAATCATTGATGCCTTACTACTTAGGACTAGAGGGAGGTGGTGGAGAATAAGACTTGTGTTCGACTAGGTTGGGATTTCCCTTTTGCTCCCCATGACAACATTGGCAACACCATCGACTCCTAATTTCGTCAACGTCGTTTCGCAGATTAAACAACATGCTAAATGTTAGATTTTGGAAGGTGTTCCTGCTCATGTACATCTCTTGGTGGGACACCTCAGAGTCTGAAGACGACAATGAGATTGTTTTCCCATGTTGTTTCGTCCTTCAAGCAGACGAACCTTCGGGTAGAACAACCAGTTTTTTGCGAGGTCGGCCTTCGAAAACCAAAATTAATAGTTACGATTTGCAAATTATTCAAATCAGAGGAAGTTCTGAAGGTAATGTAAAAAAACGTAGTAAATAATATAATCATGAACTTGAGTGGATAACCTCGCCTTCGTCGTGGCTGACTTTTCGAAGCATCCCCTTTGACAAGGTCATCTTGTAAACTTTGTGGAGGAGGCACGTCTTTGTCTGGTTGTCGCTTGAGAGTGTTCTTGTTTTTACTAGGATGGCCGACCCTTGTCGGTGGAGATGGCTCGAGAGATCCATGGGGTGTGTCTTGCGTCGTTAATGGGGGGCGGCCAGCCAAGCATTTGAACCTCATGTTTTTAGGAATGGGAAGCAGTTAGGTTTGTGATGGGGAATATGTGAATGGTAAGGGTTTACATATGATTTATTGAAATGAAGAGATGATGTTGGGAAAGAGAAACTGAATAGTGACCTCCAAAACTACACAGTAGGCTAATCATGGCTACTATGTGGACCTGGTTGGATACTAACACACGCAAGACACATTCGGAATCCTAGTTGAATGATTCTGTTTATTTTTCTTGCACCAAATTTGATTTTATACTGCCACAGTCTGTAAAATATGTAGTCCATTTTTTGGTTAAATGGGCTAGACTTATTTTGAATGGGTTGAAATCTTTGCTGGAGATGTCATTTTTTAATTAAATTCTTGCAAAATACCACATTCCACAATACCGAAAAGAAAAAATTTTAAATTACGGGACCGACAATTATTTAAAAAAATAAATTGCCTATTTATTACATTTTTAAATAGTAAGTGTCTAATAAATTACAAAGCATGTTATTGTGACATTTTCAACATTTTTAATTATATTTCAAAGTAAATGTGAAGATATAATTTTGTGAAAAGAAAAGTTGTAAACATAGTATAAAACTCTTTGTTGATATTACATTAATTGAATAAGATATTCTAATTGAAGACATGGTAAATGAAATGATTTCCGTGTTGGATTAGCTTATACAGGATCTTTATTTATTTCCATGTATATCTAATATTAAATAAATTAATACATAATAGCCTAAAACATGTTTACAAAATTGAATTGAAAAAGAAACAAATAATAGAATACTTACAGTATACGCAGGGGAATTAAAGAGTCATTCCTTTAGTTTCTCTAACTCTTGTATCCTCTCTGTCACAGAGTATTATCAAGAAACTGAACCGATTTTTTATTTTCTTCACAATCTTCCAATGTATCCTTAGAACCACCTAGACTAGTGTGGGAAATTCTGAACACATGAGATAAATATAGAGAGAATAAGAGAAAATAACAAAGAGGCTTAGAAAATGACTTGTGTTTAGAGAGAATCTAAATCTATCAGAAAATCTGAGTTGTGACTTATGTTTTGACTTCTTTCTAAGCACTTCTTTTATAGACTCAATTAGGTCAATTAATTTAATTAGAAAATCAATAAAATAATAGCCATTTTAAAGCCCTAGGTCGAAATTATCATGGGCTTTAGGCCTGTGAAAATTTTCATTTGATTATAAGCACATTGGACTTAAAATCAATGTCTGTATTATTTTCTATCGATTTAATTAATTAAATAATTTTTTAAATTGTTTATCAAAATAATTATTTATAATTTCAACCTTGATTTAAACTTATTTATTAATTTAGATACGAATTTATCTTAATTAATAAAGCATCCATAATTTCTCTTTTTTTCTCAAAATTACACAACTCTGTGAAACTATCCAAAATTGACCTGGTCAACTTTGATAATTAAATCAATTAATTGAGACTATGTAGATGATTTTATCCAAGGTACAATGGGGACCATGGGCCTATTAAATAAAGCTCCAATAAGTTATCATAAATCTAACAAATAAATTTACTAACTTATTAATTCCTTGTGACTCCACTATAGACTTGGAATTGCACTCTTGAATTCATAGAACGCTCTATAACAAATATATATACGCTATTAATTATCCATTGTTACAACCGTAATTGTCACTCAATCCTCTATAGACGGTCTACAATGAGATATGACTAAAATACCATTTTACCTCTCATTGTATTTTATCCTTAAAACACTTAGTTCCTTGTAAATGATATTTCAGTAAACTAATTTAATTACTGAAATGAGATCTCTATCATTTAACACCTTGAATCAAACTAAAAGGAAACCATCGTTTGACTTCTTCATCAGAAGCTATAGATGTTCATATCTATGATTAACACTCCCACTCAATTATACTACCGAGTTCCCAAGATGTAAGTATGGGCTAGTCCTTAGGGTAAGCTGGTAACGAACAAGTCAAAGAACTCAAATAATACAATCAGTTATAATACTAACCACTCAGAATTTAGATTGAATTGACCTATGGTCAACTATATCATATGACTAGAATATATAATAACGGTATGTTTAATTATCTTATCAACTGTGAATATCGGTCCAGTCCGATGTAACAAATACATCTGATCTTATCTACTTTGGTATAATGTTCTGGAAAGAACATAACACTGTAATGTGTAAGTAGATCATATCGTAGATTGGCAAGTCAGTGTAAATCCTGTACACTGACTAATCTTAGGACTAACTTATTTTGAAAGGGCATCCTGGAATAGAAGCCAAGACCATCGCATTGGCGTGTTGCATACTCCTAGATCGCGCCATCCGATGCCTCCCGGGATGCAATGAAGATTTCGTGGTTCCCAAGTTCGAGATTAGACCGGGACGACTATGGATGAACCCGCGTCCTGGTAAACGAACCGGGACCCTGGTAAATGAAGAGGGATGTTGGTAAACGGACGTGGATAAAGTGTCCCCGATACTGACATCACCCCAAGAAGTGTGTAGCTATGTCCCCATAGATAACCTGCAGAAGAGGTTACATCAGGAATGTACGGCATCGGTTCAGAACTCCACTGCCACTACTCTGACAGATCCTGTCCCCTTAATCTCCCTCTAGAAAACAGGCAAACAGAGGTCGTCAACAAGATGTTGAAGGGAACAATGAAGAAAAAGCTTCAAGCCTGCAAAAGTAAGTGGCCAGAGGAGTTGCCCTGTGTACCTCTTCATCGTCCAAGGGTTTCGCATCAGTTTTCTTCTTGGCATCAAACTCGGCTCTTTTCGTGGTGGGGTCGGGGTAAAGCAGGAGGTTCGTGTTCTTGTCATGGAGCCAGGCCATATAGATGGCCTCGTCGAATGTAGCCTCCAGCAAGGCATCAGCATGTGTAACGCCCTAGTTACCCCAGAACAGTTACGGTGAATCAGAAATTTGACTCGCTACCCGAGTCATTTGGTTAAAAACGTGCTTGTAAGTATTATTAACAGACTAAGGTGGAAAACAATAAAAAGGAAAGGATATATTTTATTAAATACATAAAAATGTTCATGGGCCCATAAAAACATTTACAAGTTATTTACAACTCAAAAAGGTCATTACTGTTTCAAATTTACAACCCGCCGACCTAAGCGGCAAAAATATGGTAAACCCCGTAGTTCCTCTAAGAACTCCTTGGCCGTAGTGGTGAACCAAATCAGGGCAAACCAGAGAATTCAAGGTATAGAAACGTACCCAAAGATCAGCTTATGATGCTCTTCAATGGAGGAACACTGTCCCAAACTCATGAGGCTTACTTCCCAAGATTGAATCCTCAAGAATGGCTCAAAAATCTCAAAGGAAACTGGAGGAGAAAAAGATATGGGAAGGCTCTTAAAGATGCTCTGTTTTCCTACCTCTTTCATAGCCTAAAATGGTTTATATCAATCCTATGGGTGAAAAGACCATTATACCCCTAGGTCAAATAAAGGTTTGTAAAGGCTCGCAAGGGAAAAATTGGTATTCCCCACCCATTTCGTTAATCATAATTAACGCTCTCCAATTCCTGCTATTCTCGATAATCTCAAACACCAATAATTAATATCCCGTTATCCTTTAATTCCCGGTAACGCTCTTGTTATCCCCATTTCCTGTCGTGGCCCCGGGACGATGGTCCAGGCCCATGGTCTGGGCGATTGGATATGGGCCCAGCCCAGGCCCACTTAGCACGGGAGTAACCAAGGACGACGGGCCAAGTGTGGTACCGGACCTGGATGGTGTCCAGGAAGATGATCCATGACAGTCGCCCGGGAGACGTATGGCCAGTTGGGGATACGGTCGCGGTATACGCAAAATGATCCCGGAGTCTGGTAAATGGTCCGGGCCTGTGGTAAAGGAATAGGGACAGAGGTAAACGAACCCGGGTCATGTCCTCCAAGTTGGCAGGAAAAGGCATCCATGACCCTGAAGCCGCCGCACGACGCGTGGGAGCTGTCCCCACTTTTCACCTGCGGAAAAGGCCACCTCGGGATTGCACGCCGCTGGTTCAGACCTGCGCTGGCAATGCACTGACCGATCTTCTCTACTGAATCTGCCTCATAACTCGGAATGTCCAAACCAAAAGCCCTATTTTGTCGGGCAGAGCATAGGCTTTGGGCTGCCCCAGTGGGCTTCAGTCTCTCTTAATATTTTGTATTTTTATCCTTTGTACTGGGCTTCCATTATAGAAGCCTAGGGTATTTATCCTTGATGGGCCCGAGTCATACCCGGTCGAAGGCCCGTGCTCCTGTGAGCCTATAAATACAGATGGCAGAGCTCTGCAGAAGGGATCTCTCTTCGACTTGTATATAGTTACTATGTCAAAACATAGAGAGAAACTCCATTGTAAAAGAGTTTCCAAGCTCTAATACAACTGACTCGTGGACTAAGGCTCGTTATCGCCCCAACCACGTAAAAATCCTATTTTTATCTTCTAAATTCCATATCATTAGTCTTACCTAATATTCATTAATA
The DNA here is from genome assembly GCF_963169125.1 of Humulus lupulus. Lineage (NCBI taxonomy): Eukaryota > Viridiplantae > Streptophyta > Magnoliopsida > Rosales > Cannabaceae > Humulus > Humulus lupulus. The sequence goes on along the minus strand of NC_084796.1, from coordinate 50,418,936 downwards.
TAGTTTCCGAAAATCTGGGTAAACAGCTCTAATCATTAAAATCACCCCGAGACTCATCCCGAGGCCCGAACTTAAACCTGTTATGAGTAGACCGCTAATTAATATTCCATGATCGTCTCATGCCGAATAGCTCGAACAAACCCACAATATAATGTGGTCTCAACACTATATCACTGACATGCTTACAAATAGACAATTATACTCTCAACGGGCCAAAATAACCAAAATATCATAATAATTAAATGTGGACTGACATGCATGCGTATAACATCATATTATAATATAATTGACATAAACATTCATATTATCATTTAATGGCATAATTAAACAGTTATGGCCCTCCCGACCTAATAATCCAGGCATTAAACCACATTACGGATTTCGGGGCAATACAGCTTGTTCTTTCCCTTGACGGGTGTAACGCCCTAGATAGCCAAGACCGCTACACTGTGTACTTATAAAGGTGCAAGACTTGCTGATGAAGTCATTATTTTAAAAACGTGTCACTAAACATGTAAGAGCGAGGGATAAAAAGGTTTTGGTCTTAATAGACTCATTTCATATATTGAAACTATTATAAACACGGGATCCCATAAGAAAACATAGTTAAAATGAGTTTACAGACTCCCAAAAGTACATGAGTAACCACTAGGCATATTAAGGAAAAATAGACAATCTTCAGGTCTCGCGTCCCTGCCTAAACCTCAACCGTGGTGGCTGGGCACCTGACTATGGACATTCTGCTCGCTGAGCTCTCCAATCAAGGCTGATCTAACTTGCCCTTGCCTTTACCTGCACCACGTAGCACCCCTGAGCCAAGGCCCAGGAAGAAAACATCTTATACAACTCAATCAATGATAACAGACAATTAACTCATTAAGCATGTATTTCCCATCAGACAATCCACAACAGATATTCAGCACATACATTCAGATTCAAGATACAATCTATCACATATTACACCCATATCACATAATATTCAGGGTCGACGACTTAGGTCGCACCCTCTGTTTAACCCACTGACTCTGGCCCGCGTAAACCAAGCTCAGTGCATAATAAGCTATCCTCGGCTACCAGTGGCCGAGCCGCGCCCTGTGCGCTAGTGAAACCCTTGGCACATACGATGGTCGTTGGTTCACTAAATGGATTGCATGGCATAATACCATCTTTTCAAGCATTTACAATAGGGAGCCCTTACTCCCGTCACATATATCCAACTAGGTGCAGTTTTCTTACCTTTAGTCTGTACAATTATTGATTATGAGCAACGCCCCTGAAGCACGATCTGTTCCTGAGCCTAAGCCTATATTAGCTAGTCACAACCAAAGTATAGGGTTCCATTAATACTCAGATATAGGTTTCCAGTTACAAAACTAACTCCCGGGAAACCAAATTCCACCAAGCACGGTGTTGAAACCAATCCCGAGCATACTAGACCATTCCCCCATGCCTAAAACCCTCAAAAACTCATGTGTGCAACCAAGGGCTATGACCCTTGAAGCTTAGCCGCGGCCCTAGCCTCAAAACAGGACCAAGCCCATCCTGAACAAGACACGCGTCGCGGCCCTTGCCTTGGGCGCCGCGGCGCCCTCCCATGGCCGAGCCTCCTTGGCCTTTTTCATCCTAGGGCCGCAGCGCTCTATAATAGAGTCGCGGTCCTCCCCTTCGTGCCCAGAAAACCCATCATTTCTAAGCTTGAAACCTCATCTTAAACCATCCCAAAGCTCCCTAACTCATAACCAATTAATCCCAACTCCTTTAGCATGACTTAAACAACATAATTCCACAGAAAACACAGCCTAACACAGACTAATCTCCTCTTTACAATTTATGAAACTCAAGAGCTATAAACACTCAAACTAGCCATTCAAATCCAATTTAAAACTTCTAAACCATGAGTTGAAACTTACCTCTTCTGATGAACCACTTCACCAAGCCAAAGCCAAGCTAAGTCCCCAAGTTTCCTCCTCAATTCTGCCTTAAGACATCAAAACCATGTTTGCTTCAACACTTAACCAAAACTCAGAATTCTAACCACAGAGAAGAAGATTAAGATCTTACCTTAACCCTATTTTAGTTCTTGATTTACTCCTGAGCTAAGCCTCCAAATCACCCCCTTCAATCCTCCAAACTCCAGCTGAATTCTAGCAAATTCTCTTTAAGTTACTGTGTTTCTTCCCCTTGTTTTCCTTGAGAGAGAATAGAGAGGTAAGGCTGAGAAAATAAGGTCGGTTTATATTTTGTAAAGGCTTCCTTATGTCTATCTTACTCTTTAAGTTAATCCCGAGGCTCGGGGTGCCGGAACCGTCCCTGAGGTGAAAATGGTAAAATCCCCCAATATTCCCGCCTAGACATCCTAACCTCAAATATATCTCCATATATTTACTTTCATGACCCGATAGTCCAAATCGCTACCTGCTATCTAAAAATACCTCCGACTTATCCAAAGTCATATCTTAAGTCCCGTTGTGACTTTTCCCGCTATCTGACCCTAGGATCGTCTCGAGTCGTGCTCTGCGAACCTATCCACATAATAATGTGGTTCTCACATATACCACATATTTATTTCATATTACATTACCACATAATACCATAAATTATCATATAAACATTACTAAACATATAATTACTCATTTAAATCACAATTATTCCATTAATGCCGTCCTGGCACACTAAGCAAAGTCGTTAAGCCTTATTAGCGATTTTGGGTCGTTACAATGGGTCTCCCCATGCATCTTCACCTCCAGCTGAAGCAGCTCATCTAATGTCTGAACACAGGTGTCCACAGTCTTCAATGGCTTAAACATATCGTAGGGGTGAAAAGACTAAATTTCCCCTAACTCATTTAAAGTTTTGTAAAGGCTCCCAAGGGTAAAACCGTCATTTCCCATGCATTTTGTTAATCATAATTAACACCCTCAACTTCCCATTATTGTAGATATTCTCAAATACGAATAATTCATATCCCGTTACCCGTTAATCTCCAGCAACGCTGTAATCACCAAATTACCCGGAGACTCACCCCGAGCTCCGAACTTAATCCCGTTATGACCAACATGCATGAATATACATAATTACGCCATCAGCTGGCCAAATTATGAAACTGCCCCTATGATGAAATGTGGACCCACATGCATGCATTTAACATCATATTATAATACAATTCACATAAACATGCCCTTCATATGTTTTTAACTACATAAGACCACGAAGTAATCAACCTTTTCTACCGTTTCATTTTTACTCGACTTCTCTTTAGTAAGTTGCATCAGAATAACGAGGACTTCTCTTTAATAAGTTGAAATACTAATGTATTAAATAATTATGATACATTAGTGTTTCAGTGAAACTCCACATCATTTTTGGAAAACAATCTCCGCATTTTGCAGCTATGTTCATAACTACAAAATTAAATTTTTAATGATGTATAACTGTATTCTATAATTTGTTTGACCATAATTTTAAAAAAAGATATCTTTCACATGTGGTATTAATATATATTTATAAAATTCTAATGATTTCATGAAATTTTGTTAGCACAACTGGGAAGGTGCTATCTGAGTTGTTACACGAGGAAGGGGGTTCGACCTGGTGCATTGTTACATTTATGCTCTTTAATTAAACGTAAGTTCAACTTTTTTTGCTCAACTAGCTTTCACCCCTCCATTGAAATTCAAATCAACTCTCTTGCATTGATTTTGCCTATATATATACAATAAATTTTTGCAAATTAAGTTCACACCACACTCAAAATATTAGTTGAACATCTTCCCTCTAGTATTTTAAGTAAATACTAAACACAATATCAACTATTTTCAGTTTCAATCCAAAACAAGAGGATGCTGAAAGATATGAAAATAGGTAACATTACACATATTTTGATTTCTAATTATAACAAAAGGGTTCGCACAACATGATCCTTTATACTAATACATTGTACACATACACTCATGTTTACTTGATAGAACCATATGGCCTCATGGGCAACCATGGTTACTAAAAAAGAGTGACAACATAAACCAAATATCCATTATATATAGAACTACTACATTAGCTTGTTAAGTTGAAGTTAATTTTCTCTGTCACTACACAACATCCTCCAACTCTTGGAAATAGAAAACCATAGTGTCTAGTGCATCTTGCATAGCACCGACGGTTAAGCTGCTCAAACCTTTCTTCTCAATCTTAGCTCGGAGTAACTGAGCCGTCGTCATACCCTTGTCAAACTTCCCAATCTGTTCCTTAATAAAACATTCAATGTCAGTGGGTTTTGGATACTCTAATTTGGCCACGTCAGGTTTCTTAACAACCGGGTACGGGGATATGGTTGTTAATTTTATGCCTACAGCCACTTGGGTGGTTCGAAAGTAAACTGGAGGAGTTAAATCCATTGCGATGGTGTTGCAGCCTGAATCCATCGTTTGTATGGCTCCAGCGTCAGTGTCTGCGTCCGCATCCAAAATTATGTCACGTTTGTTCAACTATGAATCGTTGGCTGAGGTGGCCATCATCTTTTCGAAATATTACCCTTAATGTCTCTGTTCGCCAAAACAGAAGTCCAATGCACATATGTGTTTATACCAGTGTTGGATTTATATAATGGCAATTTATTATGGTTTCCACTAGTTTTGTCTTATTATATTACATGTACATTAGTGTATCTGTGCATTGAGAACCCATATATCCCACAATACCCGCCAAGCATTGAATGATTGACCGACTACCAACAGTATTTTGAAATTGACTACACTGTCGTGGGATCCACCCATTTTTTGGAGTATTTATACACGTTATGCCTTCTTTGACTCAAATACTACCCACCCTCACCATACCTTCATGTCATATCCAAATTTGATTTTAATATCCATAGTGGGGCCAATTCTGTGGATGCATTGTTTATTTGCTCATAACACGACCCTACATTGTTACTTGCATTTATTTCAAATGTCACTGTTGCAGGAATGTACTATAAGAAATGATAGTGTGGCCTCGTATTGGTCCCACTTAAAATTTGTGTCATAACGCCTATGGCACTTAGGTATACCTACACCTCTCAATGACTTCTAGAGTACACCATCCATGTCCTATGCTCTTGTTTGGACTATGTTATTAGTGTGCATATGTATGGAACACTATAAACTCCCATTTATTTACGACCAACCATCTACTATGGATTCCGGCTCCTCATTCGACTCATGCAATCGAGAGGTTTTCCCCGAGGTCGCCCGTTAAGAAAACATCCGCCCGGAACTGGAAGAGTTCACGCACTGTAGAATAACAACCCTCCCCCCACACCCTTTAGAGTACATTAATGATCTAAAGGATAAATTGGAGGAGAAGAAGTTCTTGATTTGGCAAATCAATTTTGAAAAAGGTATGTTGGAGGAACGTAACAAGTCAATGGAAGCGAAGATATTGGAGTTGGAGGCCGAAACTGTTGAACGGTGCAACGGATTAGAAGGATTGCTTCCAAGGACGACTACCAAAGGTTGTCCGAAGTAGTGGACGAACTTAAGTCTGAGGCATTGACTAGATACCAACAATATCTAGATGAAAAAGTGCACAACAGGGTCGGCGTCCGTTTGCAAAAGGAAGGTAGAAGAGGATGAACAACTCCATTGTTAGTAACTTCAAAACTTTATGATACTATCCTTGTCTAAGTTAGTCTAAGTGGGTGTTGCATTGCATTAGTTTCACCGAGTAAGAATGGTTTGTTAGTTTATAAGTGTTGTTCAATTAGGTTTGGGTTGTTAGTTTCTTGAGGTGGCGTATGTCACAATGACTTGTTTGTCAAATTATTTTACTAAACTTTCATAATATGCATTTGTAGTACTTATGATAATTAATAACTTATAATGGAATTATGTTCACTAGTATTACTGTAAATGAATGTGAGAGTTACACTTGAGGAGACTTAGTGGGACAGCCTTCCCATCATGAAGAAATTGTTAGAGTACCACATGCCAGTGCACCTATCTAGAGAGTAGGTTCATCTAGTCTAAGTAAAGTTGGTTGTTGCCATAATCAAACTGCACCTCCCATCCCCCAATTACGACCATATATATATGCAGGTACAATTTATTTTTTATGAACCCCTGCCAACTGAAGGATTCACAACTACATTGTTAAAAAGTGTTGTTCTACAGATCGGTCATACATGGATCTTATTTTTTACATTTTCCCAGTTACATACAACATCCTCCCCTTATTGACTACATAAACCACATATATGCCTTTCGGTGATACAAATGAGGAGTTACAAAAATTGAATCCATTTCTCGGTATATTTAATTATCCTTCGAAATTGGGTTATAATATAAATTGGAAAGGAAAGCACTAATGCTTTTTGTAATGACCCATTACCCTACACTTACATATAAAAACATCATAACTTTATTTAAAACTAAAAAGCAAATGTTAAACTACAAAGTAGGATATCGGATCCCATTGTTTTTAAAATAAAAACATATCATAACTTTAAGTAAATGGATTACAAAATAAAGTGCGGAAAATACATATTAAGCATAATTTTTAAAATACTAAGAAGTGACTTCATCATCGAACCGAAACGCTCAATCCACCGATTCCATCCCGCCTCAATACACAACCCCTAAGCTGCCAAGAACCTTTCCGCCACCAAAGCTATTTTTCTGGACATATAAACATAAAGGAATGAGCCTAATGCTCAGGAAGGAAAATCTAACAACATAAATCATATACATAAAATTATATCATAGGCTAAAAACATACCATAACATATACTATAAGCATATCATATATGTCATATATACTATAATGGTCGTTACTACTTGGGGCTTGTAAAGTAAACAAGTCATATTAATCAAACCTAGGTTAAAATTAATATTCTAAAACTATAGGTTAAACTTAGAAAATATACTAGTATTACCACGAGTGTCCAGCTAAATCCAAAACTGAACCAAAATCCACAGTCATAAAAATACTACAACTATTACTATTGGTGCTACTATCTAACTAGCTAAGTAAAGTTCTTGGACTCTACACTTTTTAAATAATTACCATTATAATGATTAAATAAGCTCTTTAATATGAAATAATACTCCATGAGTTCATAATAATCGAAATATTCAAAATTTTAATTATTTCATTTCTTCAGCTTTAAGAAGTACGATATGAAATCATGGGTGAAGTTCATAACCTAATAAAGCTTATTAACACAAACAACAAAGTAATTTAAAACATATATATTCTACTCACCCATGCTTCGCAAAACTATGACTGCCGGCTATCGTACTTTCATTTAGAGGAATATCGCCACTCGCAGAAATGTTATTTTACCATGGTGTAGATGTGTCATTATTTCCATCGTCATTGCTTTCTCCAGGCTGGATGAAGCCACAACATACACTTGCTTCTGTGGATGGAAACTTAGAAAATGGTTTAAATTGTTGAGTCATTTGAATTTGAGGTTGAACTTTGCAAGTTGCCCTGTTGTGCCCTAACTCGTTGCAGTTTCTGCATCTTCTCTTGTTAGCCACCTTGTTATCATGCTCCTTCTCCTTTCCTTTTGACTTTTTATTAGGTTCCCTCCCCTTAGTCCGAATTAAAGCTGGATCTCAGATCACTCTGTTAGATGGGTGGGAGTGGTTCTCATTTTGCTCAATGTTTGCGTCACCGAATTGATTACAAAATTGGAAGCACATTGACTTAAATTTCTCCTCCAACCAAGACATCTCATTCATGGCCTCTTCGTAAGTGTCGCTTTGCTTGGTCGCAAAGTATCCCATTGCATTGAACCGTGATGTTAATGATCCCCATCTTGTACATACCAACACATCAGCGGGCACCCTAGAATGGGGGAAACCATTCAATTCAATCGAGCTCTTAGCATCCTTCCTCCATCTAGCCTTAAACAGAAAGTCTGGCATGCAAGGTATGTTCAAGTGCTTCATAACAGCGAATATATGACAACATGGAATTCCATCAGACTCGAACAGCATACATGTACAATTGATGTGTCCATGGTCAGTGTCGTAGTTCACTTGACTCCGTACTAGTCCTTTTGGGAAACGTGTCAAGTAGTACGACCGACTGTTAATTGTTACATCTGCAGAGTCAACTGAGTATGAAAGAGCACTACTGATTTGCTCTGCCACCTTTTCGTACATGGTCCTGGTAAGAATGGAGGCAACTTGTTGGTAGTACTGGTGGAGGACGTTTGTTGGTATACTGGGCGAAGTGTGGTTACTGATGAAGTCATCCTCCCTTTCGGTGTGGCGAATGTTCTGTATGGCTGCATCAACTTGGCCGACAAGATCCCTAAGCTTAAGTTTGCTCGTTAGGAAGTGCGATAGGTAGGAATTGATTGACTCGGACCTTTGGGTGGTTGTAAGACCCGCGAAGAAGTTTCCCCGAAGGAAACACTCAGCCCAACTTTTACGGTTGGCGTAAGTTGTTTTTGCCCAGCGACTTTCTTGAAGATGGAATTCTGAGACCATATTGTTCCATGTATCCTCAAAATGTTCCTCGGTACAATATTGATAAAGGAGCTCGTTGAATTTTTCCTTAAAAAGTGGGTGAGGTGCATTGCTGGTTAAGTTGGCCTGAAGGTGCCACGCACACAAACGGTGGACTGACTGCGGCATGACTACCTTTATTGCGTTTGCCATAGTGTGGTGTCCGTCGGTGACAATAACATGCGGTGCCTTGTTTTTCATGCACTCTAAGAATTCTTGTAAAACCCATATGTATGTCTCCTCCGTCTCATCGTATAACAATGCAACCGCAAAACACAATTGTTCTGAAATGATGGTTCACCCCGACGAAGATTAGTAATGGTTTGTTGTATGCATTTTTCCTATATGTCGTGTCAAAAGCCATGATTTCGCCGAACAAATTGTAATCTCTACGACAATTTCCATCGGCCCAGAACAGGTCTGCCAATCTGAAGTCCTTGTCAATTGTGTGTGTTTCATAGAAATCAGGGTCACGCAAACCGAGACATTCTAGGTAACCGAGAGCACCTTCAGCGTCTGTTTCCCCTTCTTCTGCTTCCTGTCGTATTTGGCGACCAATCCAATTATAAAGATCCTTTTTCATGAATGGAAGATACTCACGTCCTCCCCTTTCTCGTGCTAGATGATTTAATATATGGCAAGTGCATATGCCCGATCGTCTCATTGAAATGACCTGTGCACCTATACATTCTGGTATAGCTCGGTTGGATCGCAGGAAATGTAGCTCTGTCTTTGCAGCTAGGTCATGATTATGAACTGGGTTAAAGTCTTTCGCCACCCACGTGTTATCCGACCTATCCAAGTTTACTCGGAGTACTGCGAGACAACCTGTCCTGGTAATGGCTCTGGGTGTTTTCTTTCGGTTAGTTAGGTTTTTCCACTTCTCTCTTCTGAGCCCTGTTTTGAGCAAACCCATTTTCTTTGCCACTCTGAGTTATCGGCCTTCTCGCGGCGAACATCTTCTTTTCGAACACTAAACCCCATCCATTGGGAGTACGTGTAATAAAAATCTTCCCAATCTTCAAGGGTATTAAGGTGTTGATGTACGATGTCTTCTTTTGATAGTTCTTGTGGATCTTTATTGAAAAATTTAACTTGGCCCGGTACTGTACAAATGTTACTTTCCATATTTTCCGTGTTTTCTCGATCTTAAATCCCTGAATACACTACAACTTGGTAAGTGCCGAGGAAAGTAGAAAAAATATTTCAGTAATATGAAAGTCGTGATTTAATAGATTTCGGGGCATTAAATATTGAAATTTAGGATATCTCCCCTCTACTGTTTTTAAAAATTTGTGAGATGTTGTTGTTAAAAACTTTATTTTTTTTAGTAAATGGACTTTTATTAAATTAATCTTCGACTTGCCAAAACGTGATATAATATATTTCAATTTCTATATTCAAATTCTTAATTAGGGTTCATTTAAATTAGGCAAAATGGAAAATTTTATATCTGTGATCTTAAAATGTACATCGGCCCGGTAACTTATATTGGACAGTGTTACTTCTTGGGTAAAATGTTGGTGTTTCCCTCCTACACTTTTCACTTTTCAGTTTAGTGGGAAATAAAAAGAGCAAAACTACGGATAATGTTCACATCTTCTACTTCCTAAGGGCCTGTTTGGTAAAAAAATTATTTTTTAAATTTATTAAACACAAAAATATAAATATTAATTTTTTTTATTTCTTTATTTTTAACAAATAGAAAGATGATCGGTAACTATTTTTGTTTGTTGTTTTTAAAAACAAAAAATAGTAAACACGTTTGCTAACTTTTATATATATATATTTTTAACAATACGAGGTGTTGATTTGAATAATGGAAGAAAAAAAATAAGAAAAATTAAAAACTATTTAAACGAATTTTGAAAGTAAAATAATAATTTTATCAAAATTTAATAAATTTTAATTAAAATTTAATAAATTAAAAAAGAGTTACCAAACATAATTTTTGTTTAATTGTCACATTTTTAATTAATTAAATAACAAGTGTTAACAAACGACACCTATGTATAAAGAGGATGGGTGACTACAGCATGAATGCATGTGAATTATTATTTGGTTCTTTTTTTCAGGTTAGCAATTGTATATTTGGTCTTATATACAAGGCTTATACATATTGTTATTTCTTATGTCATATGGGTTTCTATTACACTATATGCAATAAAAAATTGGGAGATAAATTACCAATTTTTTGGTGCCCAAGGTGATCTTTCTGATTTCGTAATAAATTAACCATATGAAATCTTATCATAAATGGTCATAGTTTACAAAAAATGTAAATCAGAGTGTAAATACTTTGGGTGTGTAATTTTTATGCGATATTACTTTGGACTTTCATCAAACTAATATTTCTGTACGAAGTAAGATTAATTTAAAAGGTGAATGACATCAAGTACATAACATACACATAGCCTTAACAAGGATATATCACCTACTACAAAGCATTGCAACTATCTTACTAATAAAGGGTACTTGGATTACCCAAAATAGTGTTTTAGGTAAATTTAGTACCTAATACGAGTACCTACGTAATATAAAAAACAATAATGTATTTGCAAGACACTTGATGACATGAAATTTAACATAGTGAGGCCATAATGCAACTGGATCTTATAACCAAAAGCATCATAATGTGAAATATCAGTCAAGCACTATGATCTCCGTCCTAATTCCTGAGTCGTTAGCTTCGACACACAACTCACTGCTAATGGTCTCTTGGTGCTTAACCATAGTTCCTAGATGATCTATAATCTGGCGTTGTTGGAAAAGGAAAGACTTAATGTCCATTGAATTAACCCTTAAAGTTGAAGCTTTCTTAGCAGCAAGGTTTTTGAAAGTTGAAAGCTTCTCAATCTTAAGATCTTTTTTCATACAATTTTTGCACTTACCACGGAAACCAGGCTTAGTCTTTGGTTTCTTACTACCATTATCACTCGGCGACATCGTCGCTGACCTGTTAACCGAGGAAGGAGCGGAGTGGGTTGTCATTTCAGTGTTCTTAGTGGACGGTGGTGTTGGGGGAGTGGACTCAACATGGAAAGGAATTGGGAATTGATGGGTTGGTGATTCAGGCTCTTTTTTAACTACGACCTCCTTTGGGAATAGATTGACGCATAAGTTAGAAGATGTCATGTTTTTTTAATGGTTCAGTGCAAAAAACTAGGGTACAAGGCGAGGGATTAGGGGTGGCTAGTTTCACTAACCGAGAGTGTTATATATACTGGGAGGCTGGGGTGTTCATTCTCAAAACTGGTTCCCGCCAAAAAATTTGTTGGTTAAGGATGCTATATTCAACCTTAACGATAATGTGTAACAGTGAAACAAAACCCTTAACAAAACGATGGTTTCGTGATTACAAATGAAAGTGGGTTACATCTTCCATGTTTCAAGCAAATTAAATGAACAGTAAGGGTCAGTGGTACCTTTAAGTTATTGTGGCCCAATGCTATCTGAACACTTGCATCCCTTCTTACTCTTCCACCTGCTCAATTACGGGTAGCTAAATCAAAGGACACAATATTCCCCTGACAATCCGCCCCAAAGAAGATCCTATACAACTTTATTAATAGGCAAATTAATTAAGGCAATATCTTTCATTTTATTCTGAAACGGCGGGATCGATTATAGAAAATGTACATATAACATGGGAATGGATTTATTGATTTTATTACAGCTCGTATACCTTAATAAGGAGTGTTAGTTGAACATTACGAGTGGTGCAGAAAATAATGAAGCCATGAGTGAAAATTGGCACCTAAAAACAAATGAACACTACAAATCATATAGAGTAAGTATATCTTCTCGTAAATTTGTTTAGATGAGCATGACATAAAAATTACCTCTTTCAGTAGCTCATAAACTATATACTAACAAGTAAACGTTGGTTGACTTTGTGACTTTCTATGATACTAGATGTAGATCTTGCCATCCAAGGGCGAAGAGAGGCACAACATCAGTTTGGTTCACAAAAAACATGTGAATGGCTCATATATATACTGCTATTGAATGAGCCATTTAATGTGGTGGTTCTGGTTTGTTGTCGCAACTGTGCCTTACATTAATTATCGTTCTCCTTACACCTGGTGGTAAATGGTGTGTCATTTCATCCATACATTAAATGAACAAACATTCATGTTATTCCATAATTATAATTTGTTAATTAATAAACGCTCAAACAAGCAATAGAAGGTGACATCACAGTAAATGCATTAAAAATATGGGGTGGTAGATGTAAAAGGGAATTTACTCATTTGGTTTTTTTTTTTTTTTTGTTGCAAAATATCCTTCTGGTATTCTGTTTGCAATAATACTCATATGATACCCGTATTTTGAAAACATAAATATTTGGTATCCTAATTGATAAAATTTTTCCATTAACACCAAATTGTCAGCAGTTATTTATAATTTGTAGCTCGTATGATTAAATTTATTGTAATTTGATTAAATTGGTAAAAATTTATTAATTAAATTTTAGTTTATCGTACTAAATATGTACATTTTCAAAATACAGGGTACCAAATATGTCAATTGTACCAAATGAACATTATTTGTACCAACATGATACTCTGGAAAAATACATGTTAGCAAATGGTTACTTACCCGATGTAAAACGAATTAATATATTACAAAGGTTAAGTGTAGTGATTGACTTACATGAATCGTCTTTGTTGGGTTGAAATGGAAATGGTGACAATTGTTGGGGCTCTTACATGACAAATATAGATTTTTATTCTTGAATGTGTAAATGGTAGTACATAGTTTTTTTTAATGGTGGATGTCATCTAGTAATGAACCTTCATTTAGAAGCCATAGGAATTGAGAAACACTAGGAGTAATCGGCCATAAAGGGTATTAGTCGGTGTTACACAATACATACGAAGTAAGCTGGAGAAGACTTGTTAAAACTAAAACCATAACATTTAATATATACATAGAGGATAGTTTGCATTACACATGCAAGGGCCCCTTACACATTGATAAAAAAAGCCTTAATCATAGTAGGGGTACACAAAAGAGAAGAGTTTCCAAAAGTACGATCCAAAAGACCGTTTTACAGCAAAGTGACTTGTAAAGCCATTAAAACTTGAAAAGATACATATTCAGTAATTCCATTTATAGTAAGTGTAGACCAAACTGAGTAGATATAACTAAATAGATATATATTGATTAGGTGGCTGCTGAGTTTGGACGTATAGTGGGTACATGTTGATATAGCCACTCTGGAGCTCATCGATCGCGGCTACCACAAATTCCATTTCCTTTCTCTAGGCCATCTCTGTTGCAACCGACTTCTCTTTCAGCTCTAATACCACCATCTTGATGGAGTGTAGGTCAGACTTAAGGAGAGTGTTCTGGATGTTGGACGCATTGTATCTCCTCTCCCATTCGTTCCGCTCAGTGGCCAACCTGACGTTGTCATGCACAATTCGGTTAATGTATTGCATTTGCTCAAGATGATTGTCATCAAACGACGGGAAGTTAACGATGTTATTCATTGGCAAAGGTGTGGAGTCCATTTTAGAGAGAAAAAGAGGATATCCAAGTATACAGGTAGGGTGGTGGAGATTGAATTGTGGTCAACACGATCCCTACACACATATATATACCTATAGAAAACACATTCCTCTGTAAATGGTGGAGTGGAGTTGTTAATGCACTGTCACTTATCAAAAATAGGGTTGCACATCAGTCAAAATTACATAAAGTATGCCATTATTAGAAACATAAGGAAGCAGTCACGTATTACGTGGGAAGAATTAGAATTTGCGTTTCAGCACGTCATGGTCACGTGAGTTACGAGTGCTATTACGTGGGAAGTTATTTGGAGAACAGTACATGAGAAAAATAAGAAAGGAGACGGAATTGACTTCCATTTTCACGTTTTTTTTCATGTATATCAGAAACCTTATATTAGTGGGCCATACTTAATATCAACTTATAATTCATAGATTATTTTCAATTTAAAATAAAATCTCTGTATATATGAGGGCCATACTCTCATGTTTTAGTATCGTGTAAATAGAGTGTAAATAGAATGTACAGGAGTAATATTGGATCCACACACAAGTACAAATCATTATATAGGGCCCCACACGTTTGACTATCTATTTCTGTTTCTGATTTTAGCTTGTTTCCAAAGGTTGCGTGCACAATTTTACTATGGATCACATTTGGTGGTCATGGGCCCACGTTATATCACTTTCATCAGGCTTTCATTAGCTTGTACCGATCAACATAAACGAAAATACAGGATAGTGGGTTGTCATTTACACTGTACTCTACCATTATCTCTCTTGATATACTGCGGTGGGACTATATTGAGTTATTGAAACTAAATTTTTGAAAGGGCACTTGGTCATGGATTCAAATTCTTCAATCAATTCCTGCAATTTAGAGTTTCTACATGACCTCCCACCACGACAACCAGACCCCCCAGATTGGGAACAATTCAGTTTCTATAAAATAACAACACTCCCAGCAGATCCGGTCGATTACATTAACGATCTCCTGACTACATTAGGGGAGAAGGAGTACCACATTTCAAATATTGATAGGGAAAAACGTGTTTTGGAGGAACGAAACATAATAATGAAGGAGAAGATACTGCGGCTAGAGGCAGAGCTTGCCGAGAAGTCAAATAATTTACCAGAAATGACACGGGATGTTTCGTACTCGAAGGACGAGTGGATGGAAGATTATGAACGGCTTTCCGAAGCAGTGCTGCAACTTAAAACAAAGTCAATTACTAGGTACCAAGAATACCTAGATGAGAGATTGAATAATATTGTGGGCCGTGAACTCTCCAATTTGAGGTGGAAGAGGATGACCAGTACCTGAGTTAGTAGCTTAATCTATTACTTGTTATGTTCATTGTTTCCTTAAAGTAAATGTTAGTTACAATTTTTAATCTTTCATTGCCTCTGTTATTTCCAAAGTTGCTGACATTTTTTTAAAATGTTTGTTTGTAAGTTGGCCTTCTAAATTATATTTAATTAAATTTTATTTTCCTTTGTTATTTATGGACTCATCACACTTTTTTTGACATTAACTTTGAAAATATTTTACTTTCACTATCGAAATGAAATTGAGTGTATCTGTTTACTAGTATATTGATAGGACAGGACAATTTCGGGAGCCCATAATGTGAACTGTTCTTCACATTACCCCATAAGAAGGAAAGGTGAGTCTATTTTTAGGGTGGGTGGATGTAGTATTATTAAGCTCATGCTCTTTTAAGATATGTCAGAATAAAAGAAACAAATATTGTAATAATGGCCAATATCTTGTACGAAGGCTATGTTTTACCTGTTCCGTGTTTACTAAAAAATTTGACTTCAATGGTTTTTGTATATCATGTTACCTCATACACACGACCTCAATGATGGTGGTCTTTAAAAAATAATTTTTTTGTAATTTATTTTTTGTGCTATTCATTGAAATTGAGCGTTGGCCGTATAAACCCAAAAATCCATATTTTAACTGCATCTTCACCAACTCTTAAAGATCATCACTTTCCCACATTTGGGTATTATAGTTTTTATGTAATTCAGCTTTTCTCGTGGCGCATACACCATTTACAGAAATGGCCAGGAATACCCATTTGACACATTGATTAAACATGTGTACCCTTTTTTAAATAAATCTTAATTTTTGAAGAGACAATTCAAAAACTACCCTCATTACTAACTTGATAAAGAAAGAAAAACATGTTGTTTTTCGTTTAATCACAAAGTTCACAAACTAGTTAGTCTTTAATCATCAGTTTTAACAAATTTGTAAACAATGAGTTTACTATTTTAGAAATTTTCCAACCGAAATCGTAAAACAAAAAATACATAAACAAGGTATTAAGTATTTTTTCAAGTAAATTGTTAAAATTAAGATTAACCGTCAAGCTTTTAGTTTAACACAATTGTATAGGCAAATATTGGTTTCTTGTAAACTATAAACAATGAGTTTACTCTTTAATATTTTTTTCAATAACACTGTAAACAATAAGTTTACATTTCAAAGAAAATAGAGATTCACAATATTTAAAGAAAAAATAATTAGTCAATGAATGTATATGTGTTCTGCTACGGAAGAAGATGTATAAAATTCAAAATTAATACATTCAATAAATTAATGATTCATTCAAGTAATCCCCTTTTTAGTAAACAATTTTAATATTTACATGATACAATTTGATTTTCTAAAAGAAACAGTAGTATAACATAAGCAACGAATGTCATTAATTTTAGTTGACAACCATACTCATGAACTTGAAGCAATCATTATGTTGCCAGAGCCTATTAACCGTTAACGTATATCATGGAAGAACGTTCAAAATTTCCTTGTTGAAGTACTTCCTCCTTATTCACTCTCCTAATGTCAGATTCTCTTAGCAATCTCTGGTTCTGTAACAATAAAAAAATTTATAAACTAAAAAAAAAAAGAGCCAAATTATTTTGTAGCTAACTTAAATCTCTGCTATGTACAAGTCAACCCACCTGTTTCCCCAAGAATTATGTAATATTACAAAAACATCAGTACAACATACAGAAGGATATATACCACAAACCATATTTAATATGGTTGCAGTAGTGCATTTAAGTAAAATTACAAGCAAGGTATTTTTTGGAATGTTGGAGCCTACCTTTACCTCCACAACAATTTCAAATTCCCAGCAAGTAGTCCTCAAAGCAAGTGGATGCACTACACATTCAACGTATATGTAAATTAGTTCCATTATTGGTACGAAATAAGGAAAAAAACATGAATTGGAGTAATTATACAAACCAAACGATTAGAAATATGAACAATGAAGACTAGGAATCAGGCTGTATCAATTACCACTTTAATTTTGGACACTGCATCTGCAAAAGCTAGTTTCCTGAACTTTTAACATTTAAGCCAGGCTATTTTCGTGGTCCTCACCGATTTCGGGTGTTAAAATCTATACAATTTATCTATTCTAATGTATAGAAACCTCTTAGCAAATTGAGCGTGTTGGCAATTCAGTTAAAGTAGTGAGAGAGTGCAAATGAATGTACTGAGCTCCTATTAAGTGTTCGCACTAACGTAATATATGTGATACGCTACGTAAGAAAAGTGCAAGTTCACGTAAAACGAGAAATACAGTGTGAAAATTGACAGTTCAAGTACATGACCATCTTTCCAGCAAATATAAAGGACAGGATTATGTTTTGCATTTTTGAGCAGTACACAGAACAGAGGTCTGGTTTTTACTAATATGGTTGATGGATACTCGCATTATATGTCCCAATAATGCCTTCCTATTTAAGAGTGAATAATCAAAAAAATAAACCACATAACACACATTAATGTGAGAAGCATGCATGCCCAACTATTGTATAGTCACAAAGAAATTAATAGTGTAATAGCTAATTGGTCTAAACATGGCATGGTAGTATGAAGACAAAATATGTAAATACAAGTTTAGTTCATTGACTTCCTCTTTTTTCTCATTCCGCGCTTCGACCAGTGTTGCTGTCTAGACTTTTTTGTTGAAAGCGTTGGAGGCGAAGCATCACGTCTTGGGGGAAGACACTTACCTTCTTTTAAGGTTGATGATTCACCACCTTTGCTTGAACAAACTCCATAATAAGCGGTTGCATCATGCATCACATCCCAAAATAGGCCATTGGATTCCGATAAGACAATATCAATTGCAAATCGGAATCTCTCATTATGGTCGACTATCTGCAAAGTAGAAGCAGGCAAGCATACATTTAAGATAGTAACGCGATATTCTAAACACAGTGCATAGGTTGTTTAACCAAAAATAAAAATATAAGGTCAAGACACCTACATAGGTCGACGGAGGAGATTGTCCGGATGCAATGTACTCCATAAACCTCATGACAAAAATACCACAATCATGTCCATTGTCCTGTTGCGGGAGTTTTCCGGCATGCACTATATTGAAAACTTCAAAAACAGGTCGGCCAGAATGCACATCATCCATCGTCCTCAACAGCAACTTATCAAGCTTCTTCAACTGTAATAAGAATTAAATAGTACATATACTTTATCCATTATTTAACATCAATAATATTAAATTGACAAGACATGCATACCAGTGTGCTAAGCATATGTATCCTGTGCCTTTTTGCGCGTGCAGTGGACATGGAGTCCCAATACGATGCAGAGGAACTCTTAATGTCCAATACAGCCAGTATCCAGTGATTGTATTCGATGTCCTTCATAGGCACTAGGATCTAAGTTAACTCATACCCAAAAACAGATGATTAGATAAGTGAAATATTCAAAGAAAATAAATAACTTGCATAAGGAAAGCTTGGAATACCTTTTCGGCATTATTTAGAACCAAAGTAACATCGACAGGTACACCAAGAAAACCAAAATCCCCCGTCTCCCAAAAGTTCCGACCATGACCACTTTCCTATTATTAGATTAATAGAAAATTAGCAACTACTAACTACGTTATCAATGTTCAACTGAGGCAATCAAACATACGTTACAACTTACCAAATTGGGAAGAAAGGTGGGAAAAATTAGAGTTCTCATATCCTCTATTTTGTCACACTTCTCTTTATGTCTAAATTGTAGTACATGAGCAAAAGCATCAATAATCTGCAAAACATAATTAAGTATAAAGCCATTTATCCAAACCCACCTTATCCAACAAATGTAAGGCGTAACCCTTCATAAGATACTTTGGGCATCCTAATAAAAGTGAACTATGTACAAACTGGGTACTTACCTTCATGTCCACATGAGCTTCAGGCCTAAGGCTCCTAAAGTACCAACGTTGCAACTTTGCCATTGGATTTACTACTAACACCTCACTGAAAATTACGGGGTTGAAAAATGTAAAAAAAGTAAACCTAACAACATCAATATTTTCAATGTAGAAATTGTGTCAGACATAAAAAATGGTTGATTTAAGATGGGAAAGTATCACATACCTCAAAGACAAACTGAAGTCAAAAATGAAAAGTGCCATTTTGAAACTCGCCAGGCGCAAGGGCCTCCGCAATTTGAATGCTCCAATTTGGTAGTAATTGCTTTCATTGTATGTGTGAATCATATTCTGAAACAATTTGTCCAATTTGCAGAGCTCCTTCTCTCTCCTTAGAGTGGGAGGATCGATCTTCTCATTATCATCTTCCTCTATTTCATGTACAACATGATCAACCGTAATCCCTGGGATACTAGGTTCATGAGTCGTGACTTCATCCACAATATCCTTCTCCTTCCCTTTCTCCACCTCCTTCTTTTCTTTCTCAGAAGGTCTAACTTTAGCAAGAGATTCGTTGAAATCTTTGTCCATTTCAACCATGGTCTTCCCATTCTCCGAATTAGATGGTTCATAGGGAAAAGCATTTGGGTCAGTGTTTGCTGGGACCTCATTGAAGAACTCCTTCGCTGGTGAAAATGTTAATTCAAAATTAATGAAGTCATGCTTCACTTCCCCCAGGTTGCTTTCATTGAAGGAGGGTGAGTAGTTTCCATAAGAAGGTTCATTCCGAAATCCTATACCGCACTCCAACAACATTGGGTCATTCCTAATCGAAAGCTTCTCCAATATCCTATTCTCATCCATTTGCATGTTTGCTAGGATAGGGTCATTAATTAATATGGCTGAATCCCGAGGCTCCTCTCCCTTACTATACTTGGGAACACCACCACCACGCACCCTTGAACTGATTTCGCCGCTCAAACTCTTACGTAATCGTTTGAATTCCTTGGCCATTTGCAACTTCAAATCCTCATGAAATTTTACCATTTCTATTTCCTTTTCAATCATTTTGTTCTCAATCGATTCAACCTTATCACACAAAGAGGCGAGCGTGGCAGGCATCTTCGATGCTGCAGCACCGTCCTGCAACTCTATCATTGGAATCTTAAAAACGTGGGAAAATTTTATTAATTCAACCAAACAAAATATTTCGAAAACAAGAAATAATTATTTACATAATCATATACTTACTTTATTTGATTCAAACCCCCCATGCTCCTGTACCCAATCCAGTATAGCCTTGAAATCATCGTCAGACCACACATTTAAAGGGCAGAGGGATCTATCAACATATCATTCCTTCCAAACAACGTGATGACAGTAAAATAACTACAACATGCAGAAACATAAATTGTGTATACGATGGTGTCTCATAAAACAATTACAGTTGCTAAGTGTAAAGAACATGTACCTGTAAAAAATATATGCATCCTCCGACAAACATGCCTTTGTTTTTCTGATGCCGTCGAAGGGCCTTCCATAGATAATTGTACGACAGTGATGCCCAGTTAACACGACAAACCGCTGCAATGTCATTTATGGCCTTTATAGGATCCTCCACTTCGCGAGCAACATTTACAGACGTATTAGGCATCAAGAATACAGAGACAATAAAGAGCAAGAAGTCTCGAACGAAGGACATGTCTGCCGATTGACCTGTTATCAATTTCTCCTCTAGAACTTGCACAGCAGTGCTTTCAACCTTCTTTTTCGAATGCTTCTTCTTGCTACCATGAAATAAATTTTCAACACCATCCTTAACACCAATCGTAGCACCAAAGATTTGACTGTTCAATTTAAATTGTTTCCCATGAACCTCCAAAGACCCGTCCTGGGTGTTGAACCGAGAAAACAACCATGTCACTAGATTCCTTCTTACGACACAATCTTTCATCCCCAAAAGTGCCCCAAATCCCATTTGTTTCACTACCTCCTTTTGATCCCCATTGAGTTTGGAAATAACAGAAAATACCCTACGAGGTGAGCATCTATAATCTAACTTCTTTGCTTCAGCCATTTTTTAATTATTTTAATCAGTCCAAACTAACCTGTCAAATAAAAAACGGAAAATTATTAGTCAAACACGACTTAAGATTTACAAACTCATAAAAATAAATACACCATTCGCCTATCATAAAATTTACCAATGACAAAGGACAAAACATAAGGAATTCTGAGAGATTGTTCTTAAAAGTTGGTGTATTAAGGGGTTCTGATCTGATCTGCTGCGAATTATTCAGAAACTAAACAGATTGAAGTCAATGTTGATTTAGTTTAATAAGAGGAAAGTTGGAGATGTCACAGATAGATATTTAGAAGCCAAGGAAAAATTTCAACAACCACAATATTTGCTGCAACAGCAACCTCAATCTATAGAGTTACAGCAAGTAGAACAAGTAGCATGTTCAAAGTTTAAACACTATTCAAAGATGCATGACAGTTTTCTTAGGAAAAGGAGCAAAGTTACTTGGTTGAGATTTGGAGATGACAATACTTCTTACTTTTATGCTACTTTAAAACAGATGTCAGCTTTTAATAGAATCACTGCTTATTTGGATGAACATGGCAAGATTGTTGATTGTTATGATGATGTGCTTAATCATTTTATTAACCATTTTAAAGGTTTTCTGGGCAGTCCTAGCTCTGCTACTTCTAGGATTCAGCTGGATTGTTTTAAGGTTGGAAACATTTTGAGTTTAGACCAGCAACTTAGTTTGATTAGGCCTTTTTCGAAGAAGGATGTAAAAATGGCCATGTTTAGTATTCATGCTGTTAAAAGTCCTGGTCCTGAGGGGTTTGGTTCAGAGTTTTTCAAGTATATGTGGAAAGATTTGGGGGATAAGATAGCCACTGCTGTGCTGCATTTTTTTTATTCTGGCTGCTTACCTAATTCCCTTAACAGATCAATTATTACCCTTATCCCTAAAAAAGATACTCCTTCCATAGCAATAGATTATAGACCAATAGCTTCTTGTAACACCTTATACAAGTGTATTTCGAAGATGATGTGTGTGAGATAGTCTACTGTTCTTCCTTTTCTTACTCATCACAATCAGGGTGCTTTCATTAAGCAAAGATCGTTGGCCCATAATATCTCATTCTCTTTTGTAAGGGTTCCTATATTTCAGTTCAGATTCTGTATTATGGTTTTCGAAAATTCAGTCAGGTTTCTAGTCTTGCAGTGAACTTATCTAAGTCTCACATCTACTTTGGTGGTGTTCATTTGGATGAAAGGAAAAAAATCATGGATAGCTTGAATATTGAGGAAGGATCCTTCCCTTTAAATATCTGGGATTGTGTCTAACACCAACTAAATGGAAGGCTGAGGATTGTGGTTTAATTCTTAAAAAAATCCAAAATAGATTACATACTTGGTCTAGTAGACATCTTTCTTTTGCAGGAAGATCTCAACTCATACATTCTGTTTTGTTGGGTATTAGGACTTATTGGATGAGTATATTTTTGCTCCCTCAAATAGTTATTAAGGAGATTGATAGGTTATGCAGGAAATTTCTTTGGGGAGTTAAAGGCATCCGTAGCAGAGTGCATTTATCATTATCGGATCAGGTGTGTTTGCCTAAAAGTTTGGGTGGGATTGGTTTTAAAGAAGGATCTAAATGGAATATTTTATTGATGGCCAAATATATTTGGGCTATTTCGTCTAAACAGGACTCTTTATGGGTCAAATGCGTAGCTAATATCTATCTCAAAGGGCATAGTTTCTGGTCTTATAATCTACAATCTGATGTTAGTTGGTACTGGAGGAAGATTATTAAGCTGAGAGATCATTTCTCTCATGATTCATTAAAGCCTTCGGTTTCCAAAGGCAAGTTGAATCTTTCTAGTCTTTATATGCATCTGGTTCACAAAGAGAAGGTTCATTATAATAAGGTGGTTTGGTGCAAGCTATCTATTCCTAAGCATATATTTATTCTTTGGCAAGTGGTTTTAGGTCACCTTCTTACTCGAGACAACTTGATTAACTGCCGTATTCAAATTGAGTCTTGCTTATGTCCTGTTTGTGAGTTGGATATGGAGTCGCATTATCATCTGTTTTTTAGTTGTCCATTCTCTCAGCAGGTGTTGTATCATGTTCGGTCTTGGCTGGGTCATCTGATGTGGCCTCCTAAATACTCAGAGTGGATGAAGTGGATGGATGGGAGACCTAGGGGGCTTCATCAAAGGATTAGTGCTGTTGTTCTTGCTGCTACAGTGTACATCATCTGGTCTAATAGGAATTGGTGTATCTTTGAGTCTTATTCTTGTACTGTTTTGAAATTGAATTCTTTGATTCTTATGGGTCTTAAAGCCAAATTACTTGATATTAGGAGCATTAAAGTAAAGGCTGTTGAGAAGAGTATGGTTGATTTTATTCAACTTTTGTAAAGCTGTAATTGTATATTCGTTTGTGGTACAGGGGATTTTGTAAGTTGATTTTTTAGTGGAATATATTTTTCTTCTTATCAAAAAAAAAATAAAAATTACGCTAAGTAAACATTCCTATGCACTTACGTCAACAACCTAGCCATCTTTGTAATTAAAATGAAACAACTCTTGGGAACTCCCGAGTCCTTTCAAGTTATCACATAATTTAACTAGATATGCACCACACATAAAAAACCAAACTTCTTGATTAGAATAAATTATACCTTGTATTATAATTAATATACTCCATGCTACAACAATACTTGTCATGCTTTAACATTTAGATTTGTTTATATTTTAAATACTTCTAAACAAAGATGTTAATGGAGTGGTAGTGCATTAGACAAAATAGATTTCAGTACAACAACCCCCCTAGCAAATAAATATAATCTACTCCAATTTCTCAAAAACTTGAACACAATAAGTAAGGTGTAAACACATTTTAGTTGATTATATTTTCCTCCAAAATCTGTTGTTTAACATGAAAAAAATAATACTTCGGTCAACTAATTACATTTGTCTAAAAGCTATCGAAGAAGTGACAAAGTAAACTATCAATGATTCAATCACTGCTGAAACTACCAGTGAGTTATGTTGCCAAAAACCAATTAAGCCAATTATATGTTACTTCTAACATTTTGGTTGGTCACAGAAAACAGGTTAACAATTTTTTATTCTCATTTTTTCAATAACATATATGTTTATAGACTTCAACTCTGCCCCTTAATCTCACACACACCACTAGAGCTAATCTCAAGTGGCATCCAATATTTTCAAATAAAGTGTCAATAGCTAATTTTCTTGTGATTAGGACCTGATGCATGGCCCTTAGTTTTCCACAATGGTGTTTTATTTTATTTTTTGTACTCATTTTCACAGAGTTATCTATTTCAGTTTATCATCAATTACCTTCCAATGATGACACATTCATAGTACACCATGACTATATCTCTTCCATCTAGTGACAACTGTGAACATAATCTTGTTAAACATAACAATGCTAAAATTAGCAAACTATCAATTGAAGCACACCCAAAGTCAGAAATTACTTGAGTATTATACGAGTCTCTTATTCAGTACACTGATTCTCTTACCTTGTCTATTTCCGTAAAAATTTTTAATTCTTTTCCAGACCCTCTACTTAAATTCATATGCCTATTTGACGAGTGTCAACTGCATCTTTAATTGACCATATAGCAATCAGAAATTCATAACTTTTCGAATAAATTCTTCACTGAGACATTTTATCAAACAATATGCAATCACTGTTAAAATTGATACAAATAAAAATTGAATTTAGAATTGGATGAAACAAATGCATTAAAAACTTTGATAATATCAATTTGATCACGCATTGTTATATTTCACAATCATATGATTGCTATTATAATTTCTCTCAAACTAAAATTCAAACATAAGGTGGTCACCATTATATATGCTCGGCCACTGAATAATCGAGTGCACCATTACCCAGAATTCAAAGAAGCCAAACATAATTTTTGCCTAATTAGCTAATCCCCAAAACTTATCACGTAAATGTGGTATAAGAACTTACCCGAAGAACTCGACACAAAGATGCAAGGATTTATGCTTGGCCACTCGGTCCTTCAAACTCAACGCAAGCAACAGTGCATGTAGAATCAAACACCTCCAAATTAGTAGCAAATTTTACCAAACTCAATCCAAATCCTCACTACTCCGAACAAAAAAAACTAGCCCGAATTCGTCAATGAGACTAATGGACTAAATGAGAGGAAATTTTCCTTCCAAACTTATGATTTGGTTTAGGAGGGACTTTAGCTTTTCAAAGGAGAAGAATGGCTAAACGGGCAAAATCACCGATCAAACACAAAGAAAAGGTCACCGGTTACTAAGGGGTCCCTAAGGCCATAACAGTACTTTCACACCCAATAAACTGAACAACTAAATCACACCATCCATTTTCTAAAACAATAAATCTAAAGGCTGAAAATCAAACACAGGACTAAGTCCTGAAAATGAACCGAGGGACTGAAGAAAGTCCCTTAATAAATAACATATATATTATATTGATATATAATTATTATTGTATAATTAATAGAAGATAAACAAAATGATTTTAAATTATTATGTATAAATAACATATAAAATGTCATTGATGTGATGAATTAATCACTCATTTGGTCATGAATTGACACGCATGTTTTTATTCTTGATTTGACTGAACTCTAAAGTATATATAAAGAGTTAGAGATTAGAGAATTGTCATGATATATTTCATAATTAATTAATGGTGAAGAAAAATTTATGCATTATGACCAATAATCTACGCGACTTAGATTTTGATACGAATGAAATCATTTATTTTTAAAGCGGTATTTGATAACCGGTATATATGTAAATAAAATATGTTACGTTAAAATTGTAAATAAGTTGTAAAAACTAGCACTGTGTAAATATTCCAATAAAAGGCAAAATAGTAAATAATTCTTTTTAAATATAGTATTCTCATTAATTATACTTTCTATATTTGAATTATTAATTTATTTAATTTAACAATTATTAATAAAAATTTACTTTTTATGTCAATTTGTATCTTAATAAAATATTTTTATGTATAATTATAAATAAGATTCTCGGCAAAATGACTTTTTTTTATAGTGCAATTTGCACTTTGAGGTAGTTTCAATAGTATAAATATTGTATAAAATAAATTTGTTTACTTTTGAGAGAGATTATAATGAAAAAAATGGATTTTTTTCAATGGAGATTTTTCAACTTCCTTACATAAACATGGAAAATTTAACTTTTCCATAAAAACAAGGAAATTGGTATTTTTTCCACTTAAAATAAATAAAGATTTGACCCATTCATTTCATATTGTTTGATTCTTTCTTTTAGGGATTTTTAGAAGAAATGGTTCTAGAACGAGATTGACCAGGAGACGCCTCTTTCGACCCCGGCAACGCTTCCATCGACAGCAGCGACACATCTCTGTCGAGGAAAGTGGAAGTGGTTCAAGTGAGGGAGCGGAACTTTCTGCTTCTTCAACTTGTAGTATTTCTTCCTATTCTCTGAGCTATATAGCTACTTCCACTTTCGCTCTCTAGATTCATCTTTTTCTAGTTTCTGGATCTTACTCAATTTTTGTTTTTGGCTCCAAATATCGTTCATGTCTTCCATGAACACCTTCGTCTTGAAATCAACATCTGCTGGAAGAGTACGGAAGAAGCCAATGGCAATGGGGTAGAGAAATTAATGTCGGCCTCCCATGGAGCTCAGGGGGACTTTGCCAAAACCTCCTCGGGGATCCAAGCGGTCGTCTAGGCAATATTCCAGTCATCGTTCCCGTCCTTGTACTTCTCATTTCACTTGGTAGAGAATTGTCTGAAATTGGGCTTGACAATGACAGATGATAATAAACTACTTGTTTATGTCTCTAAAAGAATTTAACTGCTGCCAAATATAACTTAAATGACCAGATCATTTTTATTATTTATCCTTGTGATTGAAGAAAACTTCTCATTTTTTTTATCTATTTGATAACATTTTCATTTAAGTATTAGTTGGCTAGTCTGGCAAGTTATGCCGAGGGCGAGTAGTGAGTAGTGTGAGTGTGATCATAATGATGAAAATGATATAATATGATTTAATTTCCTCTTCTTATTCAGGAGGAAATAGAGGCAGATACCAAGACTCTGCGCATGGGGAAAGCAATCGGTGTTATGAGTGTTGAGTTTAGAAAGAAAAAGATGGGTAGAATTGTTGCTCAAGGCCATCATACTACTAAGTACCTTACTGTCTCCAGTAGAATGTGAAAATTCATCTCTTAATATTGTTGTATGGGTTTATGTTATATGGTTGGACTTAGTAGTACTACTACTGATGGATGCAATGTCGTCCTTTGGAGCTCAAGTAAACAATACATATTTAGCTTTTGGGGGTACTTTTGTAGTTTACATATTGAATTTATATATGCATTGTATCATGATATGTTCTGTACCAGGTTACTTGTTTTTTGTACCATGTTACTTAAGTTACTAAATTTTAAGGTATCAGGTTACTTTTAATTCTTTAGTTTATTAGTTTTGATATGAGTTTGAAGGTACTAGGTTACTTTTAGTTCTCTATTTTTGTTGTTGGTTTTAGGGGTGCACTGCAGGTGTATTGGACGGGTTTTGAGCGGTTAGTGCAGTCTTTTTATTTGGTAATTTTAGAAAAAAATAACTAATAACTGTCCAACAAGTGTGTGATTTGGGCAGTTTTTATGGGCGGATTTGTACGATTTATGGAAGGGTTGGGTTGATTCAAACTATAAAGTTTAAATTTATATATTCTTTACTCATCAATATCATCATGAATAATAACTTAATGAAATATTATCGTATCTCAAATTTGAATTTAAACTTGATAAAAAAACATTTTAATAATTAGTATAATAATTATCTAAATTATACAAATTATTAATGGTATTAAACTCATCAGTCCATACATTGATAATTTTAACAATTTGAGTTTTATTAAAAAAAGTTTCAGTAATATTTAAATCATCAACACAAGTAACATTATTTCTTTTTTCATATATTAACAAGTTTTTATATACATTTCTTAAGTTACTACTATTAATTTTATAGCAACGAAAACTTTCATTAAAAAAAGTTAAGTAATTAGACTAGTATAAATAAATATAAAGAATACAATGATTCACGTCTCAAAATCAAATATCTCCATCAAACCAATTAAAAGGGTTACAAACTTTATAATTTTCAATGAACTCTTTATGGGTTATATTTTTAGATTTATATTATTATTAAAAAATATATACAAAAAATTAAAACAAAGGGTGCGGATTGGACTCGCTTTATATTATTGCAACATGTACACAACTCATTTAGTGGCGGATTGAGTTCAATCAACTCAACCCAATTTTAGCGGGTTTTTAATGGGCGATTCAATCAACTCAACACAATTTTAGCAGGTTTATTAATGGGCGGGTTCAAAGCATGTGGATCTTAATGGGATGAGCGTATAGGGTGGGTTAGCAGTTTTTTTGTGCACCCCTAGTTGGTTTTCATATAAATTTACTTTATTTGTTGGCTTTCAACGTAACAAGTTACTAACCTGGTACTTCTGATGGGTAACCTAATATGGGAGAAAGGTAATACGTTACTTCTTATAGTACCTAGTATGGAACCAAAAATAACTTGGAAAACTAACGTTAAGTAAAAAAAAAAATTAAATAAAAATACATAAAATTACAAAAGTATCCTTTAAAAATTGATAAAATGACAAAAATATCCACGCAAAATCCTAAACACTAAACTAATAATTAAAATATGAAAGTAATTCAAACAAACACAAAAAATATGGAAATGTTTATCCACATAATAAGCTCAATTTAGAAAAAAGTCATAATTTATGCAAAATCCAAAATAACTCATTTATGAAAAGAAATAAAAAAAACCATAGCTCACGCAATTTCCTCAAAAAATATTCTCTAAAAGAATTGGACTTGAGCCCATTCTCGAACCAATGTAGTCTAGTCTAGCTCTAGAATCCAAGTAAAGGGCGTGCACAATTATGTCATTTTTCAGAACTTACAAATTAGTTATGTACTTACCATAAACATTTGGATTTTAATGAATGAATCTAAAAATGTTGGTCACCTCTCCAATCCCACGTCCCAAGTCCCATGTCCCATGTCCCAAATATATTTTCATACACCAAAACAATGAGATGAGTTGAGCGGTCCCTACTTCTTCTCAATACAAAGACAATCCAACTAAATCCCATCCCTATTCTATTTTTGACATTTGATGTTGAAGCCTTGAAGTTGCATTTGTGAAGTTGAACTATCATGTCCTAACCATGTCTGTGGTCCTAAGTCCTAACAATGTAATGTAAAGTCGTTTTTCCATCACAATCTGACTCCTATTTTGAGTTCAAATACAAATATGTAATTATATTAATTAATCATGTAATTACATAATTACATGTAAAATTGTATCAACATATATAAAATCACATTGCCACAAAAAACATATATATATATATATATAAATATATAAAAATCACATACAAAATTACATAGATAAGACTCCATCAAAAATCTTGTTTATGAGTAATTGTAAAGATTTGTTTTTCTGCAATGCTTTGAATAAGACTATCTAGAATCTATACATAGGCTTTACCAAAAGTGGTATCAATTACCTGTAATTTCTGATGGAAAATAAAAGCTTAAAGTACACTGCCACCTGGTAGTAGTCATCAAATTGATAAATCTCCCTCTTTCGACAAAGCTTGGTCTGACAGAATCTTGGGCTGGCCCAGCAAGCAGATTTAGGCTAGCCCATTTAGCAGGTAAAGGGTAATCTAGTCAAAAGACATAGTGAAGAGGTGGCACTGCTTGCTTTTTTAAAAATATATTGTTGCTACCTAAATGGTACCACTTCTGATACTTAAAACAGAAGAGTTCAAAATGTAAACTTTTATTGTCCTCAAAACTTGAGGATGGACCATAGTCAGATATTTTGAGCTATTGATTTTGTCTTGATCTAATCCAATTATATATTGATAATTTCTCATTCCATTGTAAAACGTATTTGAGCTCATTTGGAAGTGGTTTCAATAGCCGTGTCAGTCAGATCTTAGAATTATTAAATTTTCAGCAATTGAAAATAATAAATAATTCATGGATAGAGAAATCACAACCTTTTTTCTGGTTTGATTATGGGTTTGGTTACCTATATGAATAATAATTGAACAAAAATAAAATAATTTTTTTGATAATAAAATAAAATTGGGGCAATATTTATACTCTAAAGTTGGAGCCAAAGACCAATACATTATTATTTTTGTGGCTGGCATATGAAATTATAGAGACTAATTATAAATGGGAAATTTCAGTTTGTAGGCTTGATAAATGCTGCTATTTAAAAAAAATGTTAGATATATTAAAAATTTCAAAATAATACTATTTTTTTACACTTTACTTAAAATATCCTTATAATTTTATCTCTCACATTTTACTTTTCATTTCTATCTTCTCTATTCTCTCTTCTCTCTTCCCCCTCTCTCTCTCTCTCTTAGTTCATTTTCTCTCACCTCACGGCACTACCAACACCACCACCACACTAAATATTGTATTTCGAACAGATCTGAGCATGATTTTTGGATTTTTTTTGTGATTTTTTTCAAATCTGAAACTCTAAAATCTGCAGAAAATTGACATTGCTCGATGGTGGTTCGATGGTGCTTGATGCCAACTCGATGGGACCTTCAAAATCATGATTTTTCATGAAAAAATGACTTTGCTTGATGGTGGCTCGATAGTACTCGATGGTGCTCGATGCAATTCTTGCAAGAGACATAATTTTTCACTCGAGTGTCTGTTTGGGGTGTTTTTTTTTATTTTGGGTATTTTTTTCAAGATCTACATGTGTTGATATGTTCATATGCACATTTGTGAAGTGTAACACTTGTAAAAAAATACAAAAATGCAAACATACCTCATGTTTAAGACATCTTTTGGTATGTTTTCAAGTTTTAAACTTCCCAAATGTGCATATGAACATGTCAAACGTATAGATCTTGAAAAAATACCCAAATGGACACCCGAGTGAAAAATTATGTCTCTTGCAAGAATCGCATCGAGCACCATCGAGCCATAATCGAACTACTGTCGAGCAAAGTCGTTTTTTCATGAAAATCTTGATCTTGAAGGCCCCAGCGAATGGTTGCTCGATAGTGCTCGATGCCAGCTCAATGGGGCCTTCAAAATCAAGATTGCTCATGAAAAAACGACTTTGCTCGATGGTGGCTCGATGATGCTCGATGCGATTCTTGCAAGATACATAATCTTTCACTCGGGTGTCTATTTGGGGTGATTTTTTTTTTATTTTTGGTATTTTTTCAAGATCTACACGTTTGACATGCTCATATGTACATTTAGGATGTTTAAAACTTGAAAACATACCAAAATATGTCTTAAACATGAGGTATGTTTGCACTTTTATATTTTTTACAAGTGTTACACTTCACAAATGTGCATATGAATATATCAAATGTGTAGATCTTGAAAAAAATACCCAAAATAAAAAAAAAATCACCCCAAACGGACACCCGAGTGAAAACTTATCTCTCTTGCAAGAATTGCATCGAGCACCATCAGGCAAAGTCATTTTTTCATGAAAAATCATGATTTTGAAGGCCCCGTCGAGCTGGCATCGAGCACCATCGAGTAAGGTCGATTTTTTGCAAATTTCAGAGTTTCAGATCTGAAAAAAAATCACAAAAAAACCCAAAAATCATGCCTAGATCTGTTCGAAATGCAGTATTTAGTGTCTTAAGTGAAAGAAACATCATTATATTTGAGAAACAATCAATTACCCATAAATTTCTACTCAAAGAATCATCAAAATGTATGTTTTTTTGGGTATATTGTGTTTATCTCTATAAGGTGGCCGAAGTTATAGAGGTTTTTCTGCTGTTGGTGGTGGCGTCGTTGCCATGGGTGGTGGTGTCGTGAGGTGAGAGAGAATGGACAGAGAGGGAAGAGAGAAGAGAGAAGAGAGAAGTGAGGGGAAAATGACAAAGGTATTTTGGGTAGAGTGTCAATAAGTAACATTATTTTGAAATCTTTATTATACCTAATATATTTTTTAATTAGTACCATCAATGATACATATAATGTGAAATTTCGTTTATAAATTATGATGCCTTGTAAGAGTGTGGCACCAACCATCATGCATAAGATGGCCTTATGGTGATGTATAATTACAATAATGCCCCTTGACATGGGCTCCACGACATGATTGATGGGCCCTACAAAGAAATCAATTTTATTTACCCTTTTCATTTCAAGTATAATGGAATGGAAAAGTGATTAACAAAGTAGTGTGAGTTTTTAGTCTTAATGAAAATTTGATTTAATATAGTTGCACGAGGAAGCTAGAGAAAAATCCGAGCTTTTGGGGTTTGTTAGAACAAATGGCCAAAAATTATGTCAATAGACTACGAAAGTCTCTGTAGTTTTCTTTTCATTGTTAAATGTGAATGAATAACTTCTACAAAACAACTTGAGACTTCCATTAAAATGAGAATAAATACAAACTAAAACATTCCAGATCTACCAACTTGTATTAATTTATTTTAAAGGGCATTACTCTTTTCTAACCATAATCTTTGATTTTACACTCTCACATCATGAAATGCTAAATACAACCAAAAAGGAAAAAGAAAAAGATTTATGGCCTTTTTCAATTGAATGAAATGTGATATGGCACAAACCCAAAGAATGTCCCCTAAATATAGGATATACGTGCCTTATCCTCTGGCACATATAAGTTTTTGACACAAAGACTAGACCAAATTCTCTTGTTCCAACTTCACATTATGTGTCGTTTCGCTAAGAGGAAAATAGCACATGGGATGATGGGGTGGACTGAATCGAGACCTGAATTGTGAATGAAGACCAAAAATCTTATTTGCTTTCTTAAGGAGAGATAGATAAGGTTGAATTTTTATGCACATGGAAGGACGGACACATTTCTAGCTACTCTAACACAAAATTTCCTAATATTTATTGTAACTCTAACTATACACCAAATGCTTTGTTCTATAAAATTATACATTTTTTTATGCGGTTGTAGGCATCAAATTGGTAATTATATTAATCTTATGTTTTTTTTTTAATATAGGGTTTATACTTTTTTGGACCCCGTATTTTAATAAATAATTTTTTGGACCCTATATTTTGTAAAATGATTCAAATAGAACTCTAAACTCGATTTTGGTCAAAGTTTTTTAAGCTAAAATTACAAATAATTCACAAAACTAACAATTTAACACAAAAAATGTGAATTCCATTTTTGGGAAATTATATTTGACAAAATATTTTTTTTATTTATTTCTTGTAATCTCGGTATTCAATTGAAGATTATTTCATTTTTATTTTGTTCACATTTATGTTTTGATTATATAAAAAGTTGATTATATCAATCTATTATATTTATAGAATGTTTGACAATATACTTAGTTTTTAACATTTGAATCAAATAATAAATGTTGATTTATTTTATATCTGGCTAATTTTATTTGACAACCTGATTCTTATGACCAGATTTCAACAGATAGGATCAAATTGATCCTCATTAAAATCGAAGATAGGACAGCTCAGATACAGACCGTTTTGTAGCTACATACCGTTTTGTAGCTACAGACAGTCTGTCTGTTTCCTTAGATCACGGATGATTCAATGTAATTGCTTGGTTATTTAAGGAAACATTTTCTAGTGAGTTGTGTGCGTTCAGACCTAGTAAATGTTGTCTTATGTGAGTATGTTTGTGTAGAAATACTTACCATAGCAACCTTGTCTAGGTTAACTCTTTTGTCTATTCTTAAACTTATTTTACATCTTTAGAAAAAAAGTATTTCTTGTGTAGAGGTTAGTGGTTCGGCTATACCTCTATTATTTTGTGTCTTTGTATGTGTTTTGTGTAGTGAAACAATTCAACAAAGAGAAGAACAAAGAGCAAACCTTCGGGAGAAGGTTCATCCTAGTCTTGCCTCAGGAGGAAGCAAGCACTCTTCAAGCAAATCGAAGGGAGTTTGAGTTCTTGAAGTTTCCGCAAGGTTCATTCATCAAGTGGAAAGTACATCAAGCTTGCGGCATTATATTAGAGGGAGTCTAATATTTGCTTAAGTCAAATACTTTGTATTTTTGAGAAACTTTATTAATGAATCTTATCTCTGGGCGTGACCCCGTGAACTTGTAATATCCGAAAGGATATTGACACCACGTAAAAAAAACTCTGTGTGTTTTTTACTTTTCTGTTTTATCCTTCTGTTGTGTATTTCTGTAGTTACAGAATCTCTGTCTGTAGCTACAGAATATATGTTACAGTACCAACATTTTATTCCGCATTTAATTAATTGATTTAATTAAATATAAAGTTGGTAATCATAAAATACGGAATTTCAAAAACAAAATCATTTTGTCTAAAAAATGGGTTGTTATATTTAATTTATCATTCATCAAAATTAGGTTTAGGGGTTTATTTGAACTATTTTACAAAGCACAGGGTCTAAAAAGGAATTTGTCAAAACACAGGGTCCAAACAGGAACTTGTTAACACACAGGGTCCAAACAGGTAATGAGACAAAACACAGAGTCCAAAAAAGTATAAACTCTTCGATATATAGGGTTTAATTCTGAGTACATATATAGTATTGACAGTTGCCAATACAAAAACATATCTCTTCTATATAATAAGTGTGTAGATAACGGAAATTCTTTGTTTTAACGGTTTTTTATTTTTTTGATGTTAATTTTAACAGAATATTCTTATATTTAACGGTAGTTTATAACCATTTAAACTTAAATAAAATAAAATAAATAATTAAACAAATTAAAATAGGATATTTTTGAGATATTTTACAATGATAATTATTTAAAAATAATACATAATTAAATAAATTAAAATATGATATTTTTGAGATATTTTACAATAATAATTATTTAAAAATAATAAATAATTAAACAAATTAAAATAAGATATTTTAATGATAATTTACAATAATGTACGCCCTAATTTTCCACGGGCTATTAGCGAGCTGAGATATGGCATAATTATATCAGCCACGTGGATGCCACGTAGTTGGAGCTGCTGTTATTGGGTCTTATCTTTTTAGCTCGAGGTAGCCAAAAGTTTATTAAGATTACTTAAGAGCCGAGTCAGAGATATGAAGACCGCGGGTCAAGAAGGCATCCAGCCCGAGGCACGAGCTAGAGTTGGAAGATGTGACCCTTTATAAAGTCAACCACGCAATGTAAACGTGCATATATCAGACATCACGTGTCTGATATATCCCTGAATTTTCGGACACGCAGCATGAACGTGCGTGTTCAGGCACCCACGACTGGGTTGGGCCGTGCGGCCCATTATCCCCCTTACCTATTGATTAGACCACACTTCATTTGTCATGTTTTAGAAATTAATCATGAATGTCACAGAAGTGACATGATGGGTAAGAAGGTCACGGGATGACCTCCCTTACCAACTCCCAGATGCCCTCTCCTATAAATATGGAGACCCTGGGAGTTGCAAGGGGTTGGGTTCTATTGTGTAACGAAATACCCTGTAAAGAATACCAGAAATATAGCAATAATATTGGCTGGTGGAGTGGAAGGATTTTAACCTTTGAACCACCTAAAAACGTATTCGTATCATCAGTTCATTTTAAGATCATTCATTTGTCTCGGTTCATTATTTAGCACTAATCTCATTCTCTTATTTTCTTAATTACCTGTTGGCGAAGAACCGCGTCAACAAATAATAATTAGTTAAAAATAATAAAATTTTAAGTTTTATAACTTAAATAAAATGTAATTAAACTTAAACTCATTTATTAGAATAATATCACATTAAACATATAATATAATATGCTGTCAATTAGCAACAAATTACTTTTTTAAAACATATAATATAAAATCTCTTGTTGTCACTCTCAAATTAAAAAACTAGAACAAACATAAACTTAAACAAAAATAAATAAATTATTTAATTAAAATAAGATATTTATTTGAAATTTATATGACATTAATATAAATTTAATAAAAATAATTTATAAATTCTATAAATAAAATTAAGTAAACGTGCATATTGCACGTTATGTGTATCTAGTATATATATATATATATTACTTGTACTTGTCAAATTATGTATTGACAAAATATTGTTATTTTGATTTTTTTTATTCTAAAAATTAAAACAAATTATGAAACATGAATGTTGTAATGCTCCAAATTTCCTAATAGGGTTTAGGACTTTGATTAGGAGGTCGTGATGGCCATAATTGATTTATCATGGTATTAAATGATCATATGCATGTTAATGTGAATTATATTATTATATGATGATAAATGCATGCATATGAGTGCATTTATAATCATAAGGACATTTTGGTAATTTGGCATGTTGAGGGCATATTTGTAAATTGGGTGCATATTGTAATTTGTGAATGAGATTTTATTATTATGGAGATATATTCGAGCTATTCGGCATGAGACGATCTTAGATTATGAGTTATCGGTTTTGTCATAACGGGGTCAATTATTGGGTAATAGAAATGTTTATTTGATGATAAATTTGGAGTATTTGAGATCAAGATGGAATTCTGGAAGTTTTGACTATAATGTCCCCGGGGGTGTTTTCGGGACCCCGAGCCCTAGGTTTTATTTGAGGTTACTTAAGCTTGAAGTAGCTTGTCAGATAAGAACGTACGTTAGAAAATCTCTCTCTCCCTTCCCGATAGCTTATTTTACAGTTCGAAGCTTTCTTGAAGGAATTTCGAGTTCTAGGAGTCGGAATCAAGCGAGGGTCGAGGCATAGCGATCCTAAGAAAGATTAGAAGCTTCTTAACCGAAGGATTTGACGGAAAACAACCCAATCAAAGGTAATCTAAGTTTGAATTTTTGAGTTTCTAAAGTTTTTAAGCTTAGAATTGGACTTTTTGAATTGTTGAGTTTTTGGTTGGTTTGAACCTTGGGTTTTGAGGGTTATGGAGTATTGGGAAGCTTGAGAACTTTGATTTGATGATTGGGGAAATGTTTAGGTATGATTTTGGAAGCTTTGGAGTGTTAAAATCGAGTTTGGGAATGGCCCAGGGTTGGGGGCCACGACCCTGTTCTTGGGGTGTCACGGCCCTTGCATGAAGAAGCAGGTGGAGGAAGTGAACCTGCTAGGTGCCGCGGCCCTTGGCTCAGAAAATTCTGGGGGCCGCGGCCCAAGGTGCCAGGGCCGCAGCCTATACGCCCTGATTTTCCCACGGGCTGATTAGCAGGCCGAGCTTCGGACTCATCATGGTTAGTCCATAAGCATCCCCCAGGTCGGAGATCCTGTCTTGAGGTCGTACCCCCTTAGCTCGAGGAATCCTCAAGGACTCGCCAAGACTCCCAAGACTGGAACAAGGAATCGAAAGGCCGAAGGTCGGGTCAGGTGCACAACTCGTGGTACGAGCTGGATATGGAGGCCATGACCCTTTGTAAAGTCAACACACGCAAGATAAACGTGCATATATCTGACATCACGTGTCCGATATCTCCCTGACTTCTCGGACACGCTGCAGGAACGTGCGTGTTCAGACACCCACGGCTGGATTGGGCCGTGCGGCCCATTATCTCCTTATCTATCGATTTGACCATACTTATGTGTCAGGTTTAGGAATTAATCATGAATGTCACAGAGTTGATATGACAAATAAGAAGGTCACGGGATGACCTCCTTACCAACTTCCAGGTGCCTTCTCCTATAAATATGGAGACCCTGGGAGTTGATAGGGGTTGGAACAAATAGTCTCTGGAGAGATATACTTTGTAACAAAATACCCAGAATATATCAGTAATATTGACTAGTGGAGTAGAAGGATTTTAACCTTCGAACCACTTAAAAACGTGTCTCGAGTCACCTATTTCATTCACTAAGATCTTATATCTGTTACGGTTCTATATTTGGCACTAATCCTCTTCTCTCTCTCTCTTAATTACCTGTTGCCGAAGAACCGCGTCAACAGTTTGGTGCTTTCATTGAGAGCAAGTTCGATTAGTGCTGCTACAAACATCTAACTATGGTGACTACTCGATCCAGGCATGGCAACGAGACAGAACAACATGATGGGCAGGAGGCTCATCATACTGCCATCCCTGAGGAAAAAATTCCTGAAGTCCAGCAGCGACCAGGAAAGCAGCCGGCGGGCCAAGACGATACTGGTAATTCGGCGCCCCGGCCACCTAATCCGAACCCGTGTTATTATACTGCAGTGGAGATGGAGAACGCTCAGCTGAGGAGCCAGTTAGCAACTGCTAGTCGGCAAATCCAGGATATCCTAGCCCGATTACCCCCTCTCACAACCAACGTTAACGTTGGAGAGAGGCAAGGTGAGGCTCCTAAGTCTCGCCGGGGTAATCGATCCAGGCATAGCTGTTCGGATAGACTTCCAGCAGCTAACTCCACCCCTTCATCGCACCATCGAGACGCAAACCTCGGGGAAATGCCTGGGACCGGACAACAGCAATACAACCGTTCGGTTAGGACGTCGACTCCTAGCTCTCAACCATCCTCGAGGACGCCCAGGAGAGCTCGAGGAAATTCCCGGAGGAGATCCGGGGAGGGCCCACGACGTTAGCCCGTCCCCGAAGACCGTTCTGCGCCTCGTCCAGATCGCCCGGCGCGAGACCAGCAAGTTGGCAGGGCCGAAAGGCCCCCACCAAATTTAATCCGTCCAGATGGAACCAGGATCACTTCTCCAGTCAGGCATCCTCCATCTCCGATCAGATATCCGTCTCCTCCTCGGCCCGTCTAAGACATCCCAGCTTATGGGAGTAGTAGGAGAAACCCACCATCAGCGGGACCTTCCCAGCGTAGCAGGGCGCCGGAAGAAAGCTCAGGTCCTCACCACCAAAGACGGACTACAAGCCTATCCAGCAGGAGTCATTGGACCGGCACTCGCCGGAGTGATCTCTCTGGAGGAGACCTACGTCAGCGACTAAGTTCGGCACAAAGCCACCAAACCTCCCAGGGAGGCGACCTTCGAGATCACCTCAACTCTCACAGAGAGGATCGAGCTAGAGATGGTAGTCAGGCTCGCTCGGGGGGGGGGGGGGGGGGGCCGATCCGAAGTACGTAATGGAGGGAATGCCCCAAACAACCTATCTCAAGATAGGAGGGGAAATAACCCACCTAATATGTACAATGGATCCGGAGTTGTTGAACAGCCCCGGAATAACCAAGGATCTCAGGACCAAACCCTCGAGCGCCTAACTCAGATGGAGGAACTGATGAGGAAGCTCCTGTCAGAAAAGGAGAAAGAAGAATATGATTCGGGAGATGAGATGGAACTCTTCGCCCCCAACATAGCAGCGACGGCATACCCATCTGGTTTCCGTATGCCTCACTTATCAATGTTCAACGGGGACGCAGATCCGTCGGACCATTTAGGGATGTTCAACACCCTAATGATGGCCCATAACATTGGCCCGGAGCTGAGATGCTTGATCTTCCCTTCCACACTGATCGGATCTGCTAGACAGTGGTTCAAGCAAAGTAAAAGACAGTCGATCAGCTCCTAGAAGACCTTCTCAGCTGACTTCAAAAGGGCATTCCGCGCCTCCCAGGCCGCCCGTGTTCAGGCTGACTCCCTGGCCAATGTGAGACAGCAGCCCAGTGAGACGTTGAAGGCTTACCTGAGCAGATTTGCGAACTTCGCTGCCCGAGCTAGGGACGCAGATGAAAGCTCCAAGCTCATGGCTATGAGAACCGGAATCCTTGTCGGAGGAGATCTCTGGAAGGATATATAAAAGAAGGGAGTCAGTTCGGTCAACGAATTCCTTAATAGGGCCCAAGAATGGATAAATTTGGAAGAAGCCGACCTACTCCGGAAGCCCCGGCCAGTCAGCCCGGGATTCGAATAGATCAGGACGTCCCCCCTCCCGTGGTCGGAGGAGAGATATCCACCATCTCTAGAGGTCCGCATATGGCTGGCACGAGCAGAGGCGCCCAGAAGAGATACGTGAATGAACTAAAAGCCCACAACGGAGTGGAGTTCGTCCCGGAGCAGCGTCAGTCAAAATAGCAACGATTAGAGAAGCAACCGATCACTTTTACTGAGGAAGACGCAGGCCATGTCCAGTTCCCTCACAATGATCCCTTGGTTGTAGCAGTCCAGCTCGCTAACCGGAAAGTAAGAAGGGTGCTGATAGACAACGGGAGTTCGGTGAACCTTTTATTCCGATCCACCTTAGAGAAGATGGGTCTGGATGTCGCCGATCTAAAGGCAACCTCCATGATGCTGTATGGTTTTTTGGGAGAAGGATCGGCAGCGATAGGGACGATTGAGCTGGTGATCACCCTAGGAGAAGAGTCTCGGATAGTCTCTAAACTACTTGAGTTCGTGGTCATTGACTGCTCCGCTGCCTACAACGCCATTTTGGGCCGACCTACGCTCATAGCTTTCGAGGCTGTCACTTCCATTCGACACATCGCCATGAAATTCCCTACTTCAACAGGAATCTGCACCATCAAGGGCAATCAGCTCACTGCCAGGGAATGCTACAGCATTTCCATGAAGGGAAAATCTAAAACCGGGCAGCTGGCTATGGCCATTCTGAGTGAAGAGGAATCCCAGGAACCCTTGGCGGCTCCTGAGATTGAAAAACCTCAAAACGCCAAAGGGGAAAGTGTCGCCCTTAGTGAGGACATTGACCCCCGAATAGGCGAAGACAGGTCCGAGCTCCAGGCTATTGAGGAGCTCGAGGAGGTGAACCTTGATCCACAAAATCCATCACGGATGGTCAAGCTCGGGAAAAACCTCTGTAGCAAGAGGAAGACGGAGCTGATTACGTTTCTGCGGGCTAATTTAGATGTATTCGCATGGTTGCACGAGGACATGGTAGGCATCAGTCCGAGTGTCATCATGCACACGCTCCACCTGGATAAAAGCGTTCCTGCCAAGTCTCAGAAGCAAGGACGTTTAGGAACAACCCGAGCTGAAGCCCTAGAAGAAGAAGTGACCCGACTCAAAAAATGTGGCTTTATCCGTGAAGCCAAATTTCCAATTTGGGTCGCCAATCCCGTGCTAGTTCCAAAGCCCAACGGGAAATGGCGGACTTGCATTGACTTCTCCGACCTGAATAAGGCCTGCCCCAAGGATTGTTTCCCATTGCCAAGGATCGATCAGCTGGTGGATGCCACGGTGGGGCACGAGCTCATGTCCTTTATGGACGCGTACTCAGGCTACAATCAGATCGCGATGAATCCGGCGGACCAGGAACACACCAGCTTCATGACCCCGACTAATGTCTATTGCTACAAGGTCATGCCGTTCGGTCTGAAGAACGCCGGAGCTACCTACCAAAGGCTAGTAAACAGAATGTTCACGGACTAGATCAGAAAGAACATGGAAGTGTATGTTGATGACATGCTCGTCAAGTCAAAGACTGCCGACAACCACGTTTACGACCTGGGAGAATGTTTTAAAATACTACGAGAATATGGCATGAGGCTCAATCCCCAGAAATGCAATTTTGGTGTCGCATCCGGGAAATTCCCGGGGTTCATAGTTAATACCCGAGGAATCGAAGCAAACCCCGACAAGATCAGGTCATTGCTCGAGCTTCCTTCGCCTAGGTCGCGGAAAGATGTCCAAGGCTTGACAGGGAGAGTGGCCGCACTGAATCGGTTTATTTCCAAGTCAACTGATAAGTGTTTGCCCTTCTACAACCTGCTTCAGGGAAACAAGAAGTTCGACTGGACAGTAGAATGCGAAAGCGCATTCCTCGACCTGAAGGTGCATCTGGCTGAACCGCCTGTACTATCCAAGCCCAAGGCCGGCGAGCCTCTTTTTCTCTACCTAGCTGTCACTCAGGATGCAGCTAGCGCCGTACTAGTACGAGAAGAGGACCAAGCTCAGAAGCCAGTCTATTACATCAGCAAGAGACTCCTCGGGGCAGAATCACGATACCCGCTGATGGAAAAACTGGCGTTCTGCCTAATTACGGCCTCGCGAAAGCTCAGGCCGTACTTCCAATCTCACTTGGTACACGTCATGACCGATTAACCTCTAAGGCAGGTTTTGCAAAAGCCTGAAGCATCGGGACGTTTATTAAAGTGGGCGATCGAACTCAGTCAGTTCGAGATTTTCTATACTCCACGAACTGCCATAAAAAGTCAGGCCTTGGCCGACTTTGTGGCAGAATGCACGGGATTCCAGGAGAATCCAACGGAGGACTCATCTCAGCTCACCTCGCCCCAATCGTTATGGAAGATCTTTGTAGATGGTTCATCCAACGAAAACGGCTCCGGGGCCGGAATCATTCTGATATCCCCCGAGGGACATAGGTTCCACTCGGCGCTAAGGTTCGGGTTCAAGGCCTCCAACAACGAGGCAGAATACGAAGCTTTGCTGGCCGGCCTAAGGATAACCAGGGAGTTAAAGGTGAGCTCCGTCCAGTGCTTCAGTGACTCCCAGCTCGTGGTTAACCAGGTTCTGGGCGAATATCAAGCACGGGGACCCAAGATGGCCGCCTATCTGGCAAAGGTAAAAGCCGAGCTGTCCGCGTTTGGGCAAGGATCGATCGAACAGATACCTCGAGAACAGAACACCAATGCAGATGCTTTTGCCAAGCTCGCCACCTCAGGAGAGACAGAGACACTGGGGCTGGTGCCAATATAATTCTTGGAAAAACCAAGTATAGAAGGATATCGGGTAGAGGTCGAGATGATCGACGCCAGGCCGACCTGGATAACCCCCATTCTTGAATATCTCGTCAAGGGCAAGCTGCCCGAGGGATGTAACAACGCGCGGCGAGTCCTATATCAAGCTCTGAGATATACGACACTCGATGGAGTGTTGTACCGACGTGGGCACTCTTTACCGCTCCTCCGGTGCGTTCTTCCAAGTGAAGCGAAGGCCATCCTGCAGGAAATTCATGAAGGATTCTGCGGAGACCACACTGGGGGGCAAAGCTTGGCCTTAAAGGTTCTCAGGCAAGGTTATTACTGGCCGACTCTGTCCAAAGACTTGATCCCATATGTGAAAAAGTGCGACAAGTGCCAGCGATTCGCTGCAGTTGCCCGAGCTCCTCCGGTCGAGCTAAAAATGATCTCGGCCCCTTGGCCGTTTGGGGAATAGACTTAGTGGGCGCCCTGCCCACTGGAAAGGGCGGGGTCCGTTACGCCGTGGTCGCCATCGACTACTTCACTAAGTGGGCCGAGGTAGAGCCATTAGCAACAATCACGTCTAAAAAGGTGCTTGACTTCGTGATTAAAAGCATCATCTGTCGCTTCGGCCTGCCCAAGAAGATCGTCTCCGATAACGGCACTCAGTTCGACAGCGACCTGTTCACTGAGTTCTGTGACAGACATGGAATTGTGAAAAGCTTCTTGTCCGTGGCCTATCCTCAGGCAAACGGCCAGGTCGAGGCTGTCAACAAGACTCTAAAGGCGAGCCTCAAGAAAATATTAGACGAAGCAAAGGGAGTCTGGCCGGAACAGCTCCC
The DNA here is from genome assembly GCF_963169125.1 of Humulus lupulus. Taxonomy (NCBI): domain Eukaryota; kingdom Viridiplantae; phylum Streptophyta; class Magnoliopsida; order Rosales; family Cannabaceae; genus Humulus; species Humulus lupulus. The sequence continues at coordinate 50,375,216 of NC_084796.1, read as the reverse complement.
CCAGGTCCTATGGGCATACCGGACCTCGCATCGGACTCCTACGGGTCATACTCCTTTCTCCCTAACCTTCGGGAGTGAAGCAGTCCTCCTCGTGGAAGTTAAGGTTCTGTCGCATAGAGCCCAGTCCTACAACCAAGATCGGAACCATGAGCTCCTATGCCACTCCCTAGACTTAGTTGATGAAAGGCGAGAGGATTCGCAACTCCAGCTCGCCCATTATCAGCAGAAGATCACTCGCTACTTTAACACCAAGGTCAGAAAACGCGCCTTTAGCGTTGGCGACTTGGTCCTAAGAAGAGTTTTCCTGGCCGGAAAAGATCCCAAAGATGGAGTCTTGGGACCGAACTGGGAAGGACCCTACCAGGTCATCGAAGTCATCAAGGAGGGAACTTATAAGTTATCTCGACTTGATGGAGGGACCGTCCCACGGACTCGGAACGCCGTCCACTTAAAGAGATATTATCAATGATCTACTTGTAAGGCCTGGAAAGCCACTTTCTATGTATTAATAAAAATAAGCTTTTTACGCATGTTTGCAATTGTAATCTTAAAGTAACCACGAAAGACCCTTTCCCAGTTACTTGGGGGGCATATGGTACCTAGATATAACCAGGTCTCCTTAACGACTTGGATGTTGATCCTTGTCTACGGATCGTCGCTCTTCTTAAAGAGCTCGAGATATGGATAAGGGTTAACGCTAACTAAGTCCTATCCTGGTTTTAACTGGGTCACAAAACTTAAAAGTTAATATAAATCCATTTTTCGTTGGTCGAGATTTGGATAAAAGTTAACACGAACTAAGTTTTCTAAATAAGTTCCTGGTTTTAACTAGGTCACAAAACTTAGAAGTTAATATAAATCCATTTTTCGTTGGTCGAGATTTGGATAAAAGTTAACACGAACTAAGTTTTCCAAATAAGCTCCTGGTTTTAACTGGGTCATAAAACTTAGAAGTTGATCTATTTATCGTTGCTCTTTTCAAAAGAGCTCGAGATAAAAATAGCAGTTAACACGAACTAAGTTTATCAAAAAGATATATATCGTAGCCAAGAGCATGAAAAAATATAAGTTAAAGGTGTAAAGAAAATTGTCTCGAGGTGAAAACACCTCATGCAAAGGTTACATACAAAAAAAAAGAGGGGAACTTAAAAATACTCAAAAGCAGAAAGAAAATGCGCCCTAGGCCCCGTCAGTCGGCCCTTTGGAGGTCGCCGTTTCACCCTGCTCCGCCGCGCCAGAGGCCTCCCCAGTTTCCGAAGGCGGCGCCTCCTTATCAAGGCGAGCTTGAAACTTTACCACCAAGTTCGCCCAAAGGCTCGGTGACATGAAGGAGAAGTCAGCCTCTGGGTTGAAAGCCCAGCAGTGATAGAACAGGTCCTGCAGGGACTGCTCCGATGTGGCCCATTCGGCTTCCAGGGCGGCCTGGACCTCAGTCTTCGCCACCTCTAGGTCTGTCTGCGAGGTGGCAAGGGAGGTCTCGAGCTCCTGGACCTTCAGGTGGGTCTTCTCCAGATCGACCTGGGTCTTCTCCAACTCGACCTTCGAGGTCGTCAGGGCATCCTTAGTCGCCTTAACCTCCTGAAGGGTGGCCTGGTGCTCGATCCTCATGTCATCAAGCTGATTTCTGGCCCTGATGATGCTCCGGTGAAGGGCGACGACACCCTGCGAGGAATGGAAGATAAACTGGCTCAGAGGAAAAATAAGACGGAATATAATGGTAAAAGCTTTAAAAGAATAGGGCAGCTTACCGTTAGGGTCATGCTCATTGAAGAGTCCATAACGTCAACCGGGCTCATTGTCTCAATAGCCCGGAGTTCCTTCTCGGTGAACTTATAGATATGGTTAACGGCGTAGTTCGCCGATTTGTACACAGTTCCCCGGAAGGCCTCTGGGATCTTCTCCAGGTCCTGGGGGTTGACCGGGATGCGTACATCAGAGGCCACCGCAGACGGAGTCCCGAGCTCCGTCCCTGCGTCCTGGGTGACAGTTGGAGTTCGCTGAGGGGGCGGAGGCATTTGGCCTGCCCCGGCAGCAAGAAGAATCACTCCCGCGTCCTGGGCTGGCGGGGTTCTCTCCTTCTCCTTTGCCGGGGACTTGGTGGAGGTCCCAGCAGTGTTCCTGGACCCCCGGAGCCTCTTCAGTCTTGGCCCGGCTGCAGGGTTTCCCCCGAAGACTGCGCCTCGCAAGCTCCCCTCGGGCTGAGACATCTCTTCTGTCAAACAAAGAACATGGTTATTACAAGTTAACAATCATAGAGGTAAAGGCAAAAGGTTAAAGCTAAAAAAGTATACGATTACTAAGGGAAACCCTACCCCCCGAGCTGGAAGAGCCTAAGACGATTATTTCCCGAACTGGCGCAAGTTCTGGGTCCGGTTCTGACTCGGGGCTAGATTCTTCTACATACTGCCTAAGCCCCGGAGCATAGATACCTCTCTGGAGTGAAGGCCAGGTGCGTAGGTTGGTCCCATACTCCTCGAATAGGATCGACCTAAAAGCTAGGGTATTATCTACTACTATGGTGCCCCTAGGCTGGCTCTCTTGGTGATCCAGCACGAGTCGGTCGACACAATGGAGCAGAAGTGTGTTCAAGTCCGGATCGCTCCTGTGACGATGGACGATCTGCCTAGGATTGAACCTAGCCAGCCGGGGGTCTGCAGTGGCCCTATCTAGACTCCTAAGCAAGTTAGAGTTACCTTGGCCAGAAGGACCCGCGACTGCTCCGGATTGGATCCTCTCCTCGCCCATGCCCTGGGCGACGTCCAAAGTCCTCTTCCTGCTCCTCACGAGCAGAACTTCATCACCCTCGTCCTCCTTGTCTTCATCGCCCGCGACCACCTCCACGATGACAGGTCTGGTGTCCCGAGTTGGGGGCGGCCCCCGGGGCCTCTTCAGGTTCAAGGTCTGATTTGGAAAAATCAGCTTGCAGAACACCATCGTCTCGTCCGTCACGAGCGCGATAATCCTTCTCGCTGGGGGGGCAAGCCCGCCAGCGTGTCATATTGGCCCCCGAGGGTCACAGACTTTTCGGTCCTCGCGAAGATGGCTGCAAGATTAGTTCGAGTCAGAATGGAGTATGGGAGGAGCTAAAATAACGCTTAAAAGGCGAGCTAAGGACGGGAGCACTTACGAGGATGATTGAAGTAGTGGTGCTCGCAGTTCCGGAACCCAGTTGACATGAAGAACTGGTCCTTGAAATCATTAGGATGGCTAGGCAGCTCGATGACCGCCGTCGTGTTGGGAAAACGGGTTAAATAGTAAAACCTGTCGCCTCGCCCCCGCTGGTCCGGGTTGGCTTTGAGGCAAAAGAAATATAAAATATCCGTAGGAGTGGGGACCTCCCACTCATGCTTCTGGAATAAGTACCTCAACCCTGCCAGCAGACGGTAGGAGTTGGGGGGGAGCTGAAATGGGGCCAACCCCACAAAGTTCAAGAAATCAGTAAAGTACTGATCCAGGGGAAGGAAGGCCCCTGCCTTAAAGTGTTCCCCGCTTCAGGTCGCGAACGATTCTTCGAGCGGCGAGCAGCTTCGCTCGCCCTCCGCAGCAGGTCGGGCAATGACGGAGGCTTTCCCCAGCGCGATGTTGTGAGTGAGGAAGAGCTTGTTAATCTTCGCCTAATCGGTTATCTTTGAGACGATTCTCTCCGCCTCAAAGAATGCGTCAGGGGCCACCTCGACCTCCTTCTCCACTGCTGGCCCGAAACGGGGGATTGGGGAGCTAGGCATCACCGCCTTTCCTTTTTCCTGTTGGGAGGCCGAGCTTCCAACGTTCTTCTGGGGGAGATTCTTTTGTGGAGCCATCTGGTCGCCTAGCTAACAAAATAAAACACTTTAGAAAAGGCAACCCAAGCAGGAGGAAGAAGCAATTATTATTAGCACGAGCTGAGGTAAGCCCAGCTCGTGGAGAGTGGAACCACGCGGTTCAGTAAACACGCGCGTATGCTCCCAACAGATCCCAGATTACTCAGAATTCGTGTGTCAGGGGGTTCAGAATAGAATTCACCTTGGGGGGAAAGTTTCAATAGGCAGAAAATTGCGAAACCGCTTATGAGGCGTGTTCCCTAAGCTACCCGGTTTTGCACCCAAAATTCCCAAAACTCCTACCCATAAATTTTCCCCAGAAAAAGTATCCTGAAACCCATATTCTAAAGCGACTTCCTACAATAAATATACCTTAACCTAAAAAGGGCTATCACCCTCCATATCCACAAAACCCAGAAAAAACCCTTGCATGCGGCTACAGTGAAATTTTTTACCTAAGCTACAGTAGCATGTTTTCGAAGTACGCAGGGTCAGGAAACTTACTGTGTATGACTGGGAAGTAAACGGGAGTGTTGCGTTGACAGGAGCTTCGTCGGTGTAGTAACTTCCAAAGCTTCGGAGAAATCCGTGCGCCT